>NW_017305436.1:197472-218924 GCF_001594115.1 Trachymyrmex septentrionalis
TGCTTTGTGATTTTTTAATTTTTTAATCGCGCTTTCTACTTCTGAAATTGTCGGTTCGTTAATCCTAGGTTCAGCCGTGTGATACTCAAAATTCTCTATTTCCCGGTCGTTTTCAGATTCGACATTCAATAACCGATCAAAATAATTTTTCCATGTGTTTAAAACTGTCGTTGTATCCGTAATTAAATTATCGTTCTCATCTTTCACCATTTCCGTCCTAGCTTGGAATCCCTTTCTAAAATTATTTATCCCCATGTACGTACCTCGTATGTTACTGCTTTTACAATTTTCATCTATTTCTTCAATTTTTCGTTTTAAGTATTATACTCCCAATTATAAATTATTTATACTCCCAATAATATCGTTAAATTCGTCAAAATCGCACTTGATACATTTTGACTCTCCTCCCTAGCAGAAGTATGTCGATTAAACTTAAACAAAATTGTAAATGGAAAATAATGTGTGTCGATTTGTATGAAGTATGTTAACTGTGTCTCCTAAAAGAAAAATAGCCTTAGTATGCTTATTACATATATATGAGAGTAAAAACAAATTTATAATTATTATACAATATTTTTAATAAAACATATTTTATTGATTTTTTAATAATGAATTTATGCAAATATTATTTAACTTCGTAGAGAAAAGAATTTGCCGTTGCAGGCGTCCAATTTTTCACACCATTTCCCCAACATCTTTTGCTAATATTTTTTGCCTATAAAGCACGACGTTCGACATTTTGAGGAAATACTTTCATTATGTAGTCTTTGGTGGATTAGTGTAAAATGAGACTACACACTTAACTATTTTTAATAAATATAATTATCAATACAATTGAGTACATCGTATGTACGCGTGTTGCCATCAGCGCAGGTTTAGATGATTTTAGGTTAAAGACGTGTCAGATTAGATAGAGATACAATATATTTCTATCTCTGTTATCGATTTTCTTAAAATTATTACCCTGCATACAAAAGTCGGCTCATGTTGGCTTATGTCGCAATTATAAGATTTCTAGTAAAGTCGCCTATTATGAGAAACCCTTTTTTTAAAAGCTTGTAATTTATTTAATTTATAAAATATTAAACTTAATTCCTATTTTAATGTCAAATTTATGGGAAATATATTCAAGTTTTATCTGTTGAGTTCTTACTAATTTGATATCATAACCATATCATTTAATAATTCTTTACTGTTACCTTTCTTCTGTACGTAAATACTCACTGTCAGTAACAAAAAACACTATCTAGTAGTTAGCATACCTTAGTAGTTAGTTTATCCTACTATAGGGTGCGGCAGAGAAACTTACTTTTTTGAAAAACGCGCCAAACGGCAAGGGGTGAAGGTAGGAAGCTGGGAGGGGGTGCGTCCGAAAGGATAGGTCCTCAATTTTTGTTCCCCCCACAGCCAGTCTCGATCATGCTTTGGACAAGAGAGCATCGCGCGTTTGCTGTCGAGGCATACTTTGGTAATGGCCGCTCCATTGTCGCCACTCAACGTGCCTTTCGAGCGCGCTTCATTATTCCTATGGGGTTATTTGAAGTCTATTGTTTACAACGATCGACCAGAGACCCTAGCTCACCTGAAGACAAACATTCGGAACGCCATCGCCGAAATACCGGTGGACATGCTTCAGAGAGTGACGCAAAACTTCAGAAATCGACTCAATCAGTGCATAGACAACGGCGGCCGTCATTTGATAGATGTAATTTTCAAAAGTGCATGAAAAAAAATTTGATGAGGTGATCTGTAAGAGGAAAAAAGAATTATACCGATATCTGCAATAGTTTCGTTTTTATTAACCTTTAAAAAAAGTAAGTTTCTCTGCCGCACCCTGTACATTCCCAGAAACAAAACATTCCTTGGTCTAAGAAAAAAAATAGGTACTTAGCACAAGTATCTCTTCAATTGCCATCATGTTGCTGTCACCAGGGCAATAATAATTTCGTTTGGATCAACCTAGAGGCATTATGCGGACAACGGTTGCTTGCGCAGACGAGTAGAAATGCTGTAATAAACTTATTCCCCTAAATGTTGCTATAATCTGTTGGATTTTTTGTAAAATATTTAGTCCACATTTTTGTCAATCGAATGAAAATGGAGTGTCGTCGTGCAGTATGCGGTATCGCCACCAGAGGGATGCATCCAATTCAATTTCTAGATTTTAAAAAACAATAAAAAAATGTATAGGGTACATAAGAGTCAACATAATTCAGTATAAATGTAAGAACTATAATATGATATATTAAATGAATAAAAAAAATTATATAAATAACACATAATAAAATACATTACATTACATGTTTCGGCTCTTGGATTAAGCCATCCTCAGATAATATAAAATTCACAACCTCAAAATTCATTAATAAATAATGATAAGGCTCTGTAAGTATAAAACAATATATGCATAAGAAGAGCAAAGAGCCAATAATGTAGTAACAAACTTTAATTAAAATTCAATCATAAATTACAAAATGACAAAACAAACGTTTCGACTCCGCTCGAGTCATTTTCAATGTTGCAATAATATAATATTAAAACATCGCTATAAAAATATCTGTGGTATTATATTCTTCATATCGTGTAGTGCTTTGCGAGTTAGTTATATCAGAATTCAAAGTACTCAGAAAAATATTCTAGAAACGTGACCGTGAACAAAACATTAATACTTGATACAAGCGAATTAATAATATATATATATAATATAATCATATATCTTGTTAATATCGGTAAAAGTATTGAGATTCCATTAATAAAAAAGAGAGAAAACGCAGGTAAATACTTAGTAATTCATATCGCACAATGGTTTTTTTTTAAATATTTTTTTAAGCAAATTTGCAAGAGTTGCGAACATCTGACTTCTACAATACCGAATAACGCAATGTCGAAAAGGAAAATACTAATCAAGAACGGAAAACGGTAAAAAGGGGGAGGGGAAGGAAAGAAAATATTAGAAAGGAGAAAGAGAATGTATTGCCAGAATATGCTTCGGACAAAGACTCTGTGTCATTTTGTCTGTTTATTTCACGTTTCTGTTTTTTAATGTGTACTATTTCAGATATTAATCTTTTATTGTATGAAGATTCTATATATAATATATCCACTTTATCCCATTTAAAATTGTGATTCTCCTCCGTACGGTGGTTAGAGATTACCGATGGAGATTTTGAACTTATATTAATATCTGAAACATATTCATGCAGTCTAGTTTTTAACCGTCTTTTAGTCTGGTTCATGTAACTAACATCATAACTCTCACAGGATATTCTGTAAAACCATATTTTGATTATGTACATGTTCTAGCCTATTCTTTTCTCTCTTTATAAAAATTTTTTAATGTGTTAGGGATGGTAAAGGCCAATTTACAATTACATGTTAACGATAGGTGTATCTTTCAGATATTGTATTAATGTATGGAATAATAAAAAACTTTTCTGTGTCATCCTTGTTATTCTTGAAATTATTAATGCTATTAATATGAAATTTAATTTTGTTATGAATAGTCGAGAAAATAAAATGTAGAGGATATCCATTCTTTAAAACAATATTAATAGCGTCAATTAGATTATTTTGTTGGAACTTCGGATGACACAACCGAAAACTCTTATCCACTACTCCATAAATTACACCTCTTTTGTGACAAAGCGGATGGTGTGAATGAAAATTAAGGAATCTATCAAAAAAGGTTGCCTTTCGATATACATAAAAAAAAATCTCCGTTCATCAATGATCAACATAGTATCTAAAAAAACTTATTTTTCCATCTGTATCAATTTCCATAGTGTACTGCAGTCTAGTGTATAACGAATTAAAGATATTCAAGATATCATCAATACTATCAGACGGAGCAGTCAATATAATATCATCAACATATCGATGAATGATAATAAAATAACAATCGAACAGGAAGCCTCCCAATCGCATTTTCTTTAAAGTCCTGCATAACTATGTTTGCAACGACTGGAGACAAGGGATGATTTCGAATTCCACTGTTTTTATTTTCAATAATAAAATATAATATATAAATAAATATTGACCCCCGTCACTTTTGTCTCTAGTCGTTGCAAATATAGTTATGCAGAACTTTGAAAAAAATGCGATTGGGAGGCTGTTACGTCCAAGCTCCGCGCGCATGCGGAGCTGAGGGGGTGAACGTAACGAGGAACCGAATTGTTAGACCGATTTGGTCGTGTCCAGGCTCCGGACCGCAAGGGAGCCGTGGGGAAGGACCGACGCAAATCGGGAGGCGCTTCGCTTCTTCCTGAGGCTCCTAACGAGCCGGGGTCAAACGGAGGACGAAGTGGAAACCTCTGCTCGTGCTCCGCTAAACGGACACACGAGTCAGACGTACTTCAAAAAAGGGCCCAAACTGGGTCAGAGTGCCGAAAGGGCACTTTAACGCCAGCTGCGCCAGTACGGCCGTATGCCCTGACTTTCGGTCATGGAACTTAATCCAAGTGACCGGGGAGAGGGCAAAGTGCAATCGCGGGAGAGCTTAATAATACGGGGAGAGGTATTGTTTAAATAATAACTACCGAGAGGTTAATTTTACAATGATATAATTAAAAAAAAAACTGGAGTGATACATTTCTTTGAATAAAATATAAATACGATTTTATCAGGTAAATACAATTATACAATTTTTGGTTTTCTAGATTAAATGTACACGTTTATCGATGTGTGAGAGTGTGTGTGTGTGTGGTATCACAGCAGAATGGAAGGGAGGAGTTACGGAGAAAATAATGGGAGGATAAAAAGAGAAGGAGGTTTTGGTGAGTGGATTTGAGATGTTTTGGCCTAATTTTCCTCGGATGATGATAGTATTAGCGGACATGAACGACCGATCGACAGGAGGCGAACAATTATCGTGCGGCGACGGTGACAGATTGAAATTATAATGTGAACGGACTGCAGTGTTTTCATTTTCTTATAGGAGATCAAAAAGCAGAAAGAAAGAAAGTAAAGAATAAAAATAAAATAAAACAAATGAATAATAAAAAAAAATAAAATGAAATATTGAAATAAGTTACCAAAAGATAAAGCGAGGAGGGAGCCAGAGAATAGAGATATACTGACTTACTACTGAGATGCTTATCGTTGGAGATCCTCCGGCCAGGATGTGCAAGACTGGTGATGTTTCTTTAACACTGAGTCTACTGGAGAAAGAGGGCTTCGAAAATCGGATAGAACCTTTTGAGTATCGCGACAAACTCACTGATTCTATCAACTTTGAGTATTGCGACCGACTGACTGACTCTATCAACTTTGAGTATTGCGACCGCTTTTCTAACTTATCGCCCGACAAGTAACTCGAGAACTTAGAGAAAATCTGCTATCTGATCCAAGGGTTGCGATTTTTATACTAATCGCCCCAGATTACTCAAATTTGGATTGGTGGAATAGGTTTCGTTGACTGGTAGTAGGATTTTTTTTTGCTCTTGGATTGGTCAAGATTTTGGGGGAGGAAAGGATGTTGACAGGAATCTGTAGAGTGGGAAAGTGAAACTCCAAAATTTTATGACCTTAAGATTTATGGGGAAGCGCGCGTTTCGGGCGCCGAGAAGGCGCGCGTTTCGGGCGCCGAGAAGGCGCGCATGCATCGTCGCCACGGGATCACCCAGAATGTACCCCTGAACGTCGAGTGCCGTTTCTTAAATTTTATAATTTTGTAATTCGCGAGAATCGTCCGCGACTTGACCGTTAATCTTGGCGCCGGTCTTACGCTTTCCATAGGTATTTATTATTAATTTTTTTTCTCGGAGCGACATTCACGAGAAGTTACCGGATTCCTTGTTTTAGTTTTTAAGATAGAGAAAAAAAGGAAAGAAGATAAAATTTTAGTATTTCCAGATCTCTACGAAAGAAAAGAGTCGTGCGAGTCCGCCGGACGTAACAACGCTATTAATATTGTTTTAAAGAATGGATATCCTCTACATTTTATTTTTTCGACTATTCATAACAGAATTAAATTTCATATTAATAGCATTAATAGTTTCAAGGATAACAAGAATGACACAGAAAAGTTTTTTACTATTCCATATGTTAATACAATATCTGAAAGATTCACACCTATCGTTAACATGTAATTGTAAATTGTCCTTTACCATCCCTAACACATTAAAAAATTTTTATAAAGAGAGAAAAGAATAGGCTAGAACATGTACATAATCAAAATATGGTTTTACAGAATATCCTGTGAGAGTTATGATGTTAGTTACATGAACCAGACTAAAAGACGGTTAAAAACTAGACTGCATGAATATGTTTCAGATATTAATATAAGTTCAAAATCTCCATCGGTAATCTCTAATTACCGTATGGAGGAAAATCATAATTTTAAATGGGATAAAGTGGACATATTAGATATAGAATCTTCATACAATAAAAGATTAATATCTGAAATGGTACACATTAAAAAACAAAAACGTGGAATAAACAGACAAAATGACACATAGTCTTTGCCCGAAGCGTATTCTGGTATTATTCTCTTTCTCCTTTCTAATATCTTCTTTCCTTCCCTCCCCCCCTTTTTTGCCGTTTTTCGTTCTCGATTAGTATTTTCCTTTTCAATTGCGTTATTCGATATTGTAGAAGTCAAATGTTCACTACTTTTGCAAATTTGCTTAAAATATTTTTTTGAAAAAAATTGTGCGATATGGATTACCTGCGTTTTCTCTCTTTTTTATTAATAGACTCTCAATACTTTTACCGATATTGACAAGGTACATGATTATATATATATATTATTAATTCGCTTGTATCAAGTATTAATGTTTTGTTCACGGTCACGTTTTTCGAATGTTTTTCTGACTACTTTGAATTCTAATATAACTGACTCGCAAGGTACTACACGATATGAAGAATGTAATACCACAGATATTTTTATAGCGATGTTTTAATATTATTGCAACATTGAAAATGACTCGAGAGAAGTCGAAACGTTTGTTTTGTCGTTTTGTAATTTATGATTGAATTTTAATTAAAGTTTGTTACTATACTGGCTTTTTGTCCCCTTCTTTTGCATATATTGGCTAAAAATTCATTTCATCGTCATAGAAAAATCGTGATGAAAGTTTTCCAATTTATATTAATGAATGCCTCACAGGGACCATGAATTATTTGCAAGTGATTTATTGACTGATTGTTCGAAATTTCATGATATTCTAATTTAAAAAATTTATTTGTTAACCAATAAATAAAAATCAAAAATAAAATAAAAATCTGAATACAATAAAAATCTTTTAAAATGTTATCTACTTTTAAATTCTGCAAAAATCAAGTAAAAACATTATTTCAATAAAACATTCACCAACGTGATCGTAATTATCATTTCTTAAGAAGAAATACGTCAAATTTATCATAAAATCGTGTAAAATATAAGAGGTAATATATTAGTCAGATAGTATTATAATAATACAATGTGTGTAATACACAGTCACCGTAAAACTTGATAATCTGTACAGATCGAATCTTCCAGAAATAATATTTTTTTTAAAGATATGTTATAACAGTAAGGCTGACTGTCACTGTCTAAGAGGCAATTAATAGATTAACAAAACAACTAGATAAGAACAATATTAAATTTTGTTTATAATCGTTGTATAAGCTTTGTGAAGGCGTGTCTGTTTGCAGATTAAGACTGTTTTTTACTTTTTTATATTTAACATTTCAGAAATTAAGTGTTCATTATAACATGGCTCTTCATCTGTATGTTATTCCAATCAAAATCATGTGTCATCCGCAGTCTATGTTCGGTGATTACAGAACGGGTAGATGTATTCCAACGAATATGATTACAGTGTTCTGTAATTCTGGTTTTTAGTTGTCTACTTATTTGTCCGACATATGATGCATCACAATTCTTGCACATGGTCTTGTATACCACATTGTTCTTTGACCAATTTGAACGAGAATTCTTTTGTACCTTAATAAATTTGCTTAATTTATTAAAGCTATAATATGAAACTTTAACATCCTCTCTATTAAATTTTTTGAATTTCTCTGTTATAGTACAGAAAACCATGATGTAACATCCCTTGTTTCATCATTATTGTTATGCAATCACGAACTACTGCTCCTTCACACTGAATGCTTCTGACTCTAACATTGATTGATATCAAAAATAAATTTGAGGGGATAATCGTTCTCTATTAGTATATTAATAATCAATGTAAGATTCTTTTGATAGAATTCAGATAACAATAAAGCTCTGTTTATCAAATCAAAAATTATACCCTAATGTACAATATATTTTTTAATATCCTTTTATATAGTAAACAAAACTATCATGCGAAAGTGTAATCTATTTCCACAATAACAGATTACATAAAATTTTTTTTTAAGTCAAGTTGGATGCTTATGTCTAAAAATAATAGAACTATCGATAACATAACGAATCAGCTTTGTGCCTATGAAAAAGCTTTATCAAATAAAGGAGTTGAATCTACATCAGAAGTGCTCGCACTTGATTCTTCAAAATAGAATTCAAATAATTTGAAACAGAAGAAGGTTATCTATATAATTATTTAAAAAATCAAATCATGTAATCAAGAAATGTAAAAAATGAATACAAGATGGAAGGCCCAAACAGATAATAAATTAGAAGTTACAGGTTTTCAAATAAATATTTAGCGGAGATGATGCTTCTTGCTGTAACTTCGTCCAAGATACTTTCAGATTGTGGTACTAATGGCTGGTATGTGGATAATAGAGCAACAAATCACGTTCAAGAGTATTTTCAGAATATTTAAAAAATTTACAACATCCCATACAGTCACTAGTGGAAGCACCAGTTAAGCCATTGGCAAGGTACAGTAGACATCGAAGCAGCAGTTGGCGGAAGATGGCATAAACTCACTTTGGAAGATGTATGGTATGTACCCATGATACAAAAGAGCTTATTTTTCATTCTTGCAGCACAGGACAAAAATCTAAAGAGTAGATTCACATCGACAGCAGAAGTTTGTAATTTAAAGGTTGGTCGAGATATTAAATTAGTAGGCATATGTGATCGCTTTGGAGGTTTATTTAAATTAGCTATAAAAAAACGTTAAACTTCATACTCCGGCTGTAGTAATTGTAATTGATCAAGAAAATCTGCTTCAATTGTATCATGAAAGATTCGGACATAAAAATAAAAGGCAAGATGATAATTCAAAAGAAAATATCAACATGGGATTAAATACCGAACTCTGTGAAAACTGCATTTATGGTAAAGCACACCGACTTTCATTTAGCACTAGGAAAAAAGCAACAAAACCGGGACAGCTCATTCACACGGATGTTTATGATCTATTCCAAAACTCTATATCTGGATGTAGGTACTTTGTGTGTATTGTTCGAAAGTGATTACACAAAATTCAGAGTTATCTACATTCTTAAAGAAAAATCTGAAGTTTTAGCTAAATTGAGTCACTTCTTAGCTGAGGCAAAGATAGCAAGTGCAAAAAAGGGAACGAATTAATTAGGTCTCAAGATGTTATTTTTAAGAAAAAAACGATAGTTTAAAGAGAAGGTAGAAGTATCCCTATAGAAGTGTTTTTCCTGATCAAATGCTTCAAGAGTCAATAACTCAAATAAGAGATGAATTTGAAATCGACACACAAACTGAACATGAAGAATTTTAAGACATAAGAGATGATTCTTAAGATTAAAATAAAGAAGACACACAACATACCAGGGAGTCCGAGAACAATACTTACAATGATGAGACAACTGGACTATGCGATCGATCTAAGCTTAAATGCCTACAAAGACTACAAGATTATATCGCATTTATCTCAACAACGGTTGAAGAACCAGCAACCTATAATGAAACCATGAAGTCAGATCAGCAAACCAACTGGAAGGAAGCGATGGACAGAGAAATAAGAACACTTCAAGAAAATTAGCTCGGACCCTGGAAAATCTACCTTCTAGAAAGAGGGCCAAATGAGTGTACAAAGTAAAAATTAATATTGACGGCACGATTTAAAGCTAAACTGGTGATTAAAGACTTTTCACAACAAAAGAGCATTGACTATGACCAGACTAGTCCTGTAGCGAGAGCATATACTATTCAAATGTTACCCAGCATTGCCAAAGACAAAATGTTGCTTTCTCTTGCTCAGGTGTAATTATAGCTTTTTTATATGGTGACTTAGAAGTTTATTCATGCACAAATATTCATGCAGCAATCAGAAGGATATAATGATGGTTCTGGAAGAGTGTGTCGTTTAAAAAGGAGTCTATGTGGCCTAAAGCAAATTCCACTCTGTTGGAACAAAAGATTCAGCGACTATATTATTGGATTCTGATTTTAGAGAAAACCGATCCGTATCTCTTTGTGAGGCAAACACATCCATATCTCTTTGTGAGGCTCCACATCCATATCTCTTTGTAAGGCTCCACAAAAATTTCTTTTGTTCTTTATGTGGACGATAGCCTGATAGCAGCCAACAGCGAAAGTGAACTTCATCATTTTATAGAAGATCTAAGAAAAGAATTCAAAATAGCATCTAAGCGCATCATATTTCCTAGGATTGGAAACTGACAGAAAGGAAGATGAATCTATAACAAAGAATTTCTATACAGTCAGGCGGTCGGGTCCTTGATGTTTCTTATATGTAAAATCAGATCTGATAATTAAGCTTCACTTCTAATTCTTGTAGAGCCCCTTCATCTTTTAGTGGAAAATTGTATCAAATTTCGATAGTTTCGACTTCTTCGAGGCTTTAGGGATGAGTGTTTTGTTTTGAAAAGGACTCAATTTTTTTTTATTTCCTCTTGTCCTTCTCTTAAAGTTTCCACTTGCAGATCCAAAGAAATTAATTTTAGAGCAATGAATCGGTATTAATTTTCTGTAATATAATATATATAAAAAATGTTAAATTTTAATGAATATAATACATTATAGGACTGTATATGTGTATTTGTCTATCTGTGCGTACGTGCGTGCGTGCGTGCGTGCGTGCGTGCGTGTGCTGTGATAACACAAACTATAGAAATCAAAGCCTTAAACAGTCTAACTGGACTTAAGTGCTTGTATGATTGTTGTGTGAATTTATATACTACGTACGATATATAATCGCCAGAACGTAATCTCCAGTTAGATCATTTAAAGTTTTGATTTCTATAGTTTGTTATCACACATATACGTAGGCTGCTGGAAAAGTTTCTGCAATCTACTTCCAGTACTTCAGTGGCGCCAACGCTCTGCTACTATACGTATTACATTGTTTATTTACGTCGCCTAAAAAGACGTTATTCCTTCCAATTATTGCGAAGAACATTACTAAGGCCTCGGTAGTCTAAAAGCTTGAAATACTCGCACGGAATGCAAGAGATCCAGGTTCGACTCCTGGCCGAGATAATATTTATCGCAATAAGAATTAATTATTTACAGATTGTAATATGTTATTCAACATTATTAAGATGGTTTCAAAGATACGAATAAGCATAAAAAATTTGTTAAATTGCTAGTCGTATTTAACTCGTGATACTGCGGTAGTTTAGTAGAGTTAGCGTTTTCAAGATCAAAAAAGCATTTCGACGCGCATTTCTCGGAACTACATACGTAGTATATAAATTCACACAAGAATCATACAAGTATTTAAGATTAGTTTAAGAACAGTTAGACCGTTTAAGGCTTCCTATAGTTTAAATTTTAATTATACATTCAATGTCAAAATTAAAGCATTACTTATCCTGCCCTCCAAAAATAGGCAAATTTCAAAAAAATATAACAACGTCAAAAATGACCATAAAAAATTTTTATAAATTTATAAATTTTTATAAATTATAAAGTTGTTAAATTAGAAACTGTTTATTACATACTTCATAGTTACTTCATCTTTATAGATGTTAAAAAAATTATAAAAATTATATGAAACTTTTAAATGTTTGATTTCAAGATTTGGAATATTTGGAAATATAAAAATACGTATTTTAATGAATCAAATGCGAAATAAAATCAAAATCGCACCACATCAAAGATATCCTCTGATTAGGTTAAAATTAAATATCAGTTCTGGCTTATTATGTTTATTAATAAATTTATTTACATTCGTAGCGCTACAATGCAATTAGATTTGAAAGTTTTTCCTAAATTACTGTTTACAGCGGAACGCAGCGGTTAATTTGATTTTAAAATGTGTATTTTGTAGTTCAAAACATTCGAAATCATCAAACAATTATTACGAAAAAGATTGTCCATTTCTTTAAGAAAGATTGTTCTATATTACATTTAAAAGAATTTAGCGGCGATTTTTAGATAAATTAATAGTAATTTTATTAAAAAGTAGAAATAAAACTAATGTATAAATTAAAAAATAATGAAAAAAATCTAAATTTTTTTTTATAAGTACTCTAAATATTCAAAATAGTTTATGTAAAGTTCATTATAACGTAGAGATTATGGTAGTTGTTTTCAGTAAACAAAATTTACTTAATTATACAGAACAACTGATTAGTGAATTGCAATGAAACTTTGCACAAATCATTTTAAATATATTTAAAGTACTTACACAAAATAATCGATAATTTTCTTGTTTTTTTAAATAATCTAATTTATAATAATAAATAAAATAAATAAATCATAAAAATGTAAATTAAAAACTATAAAGCCTTAGCGAACTATTTAATTCAATATAATTTGTATAAGGGTTAAATAAGCCAAGCACGTTGTTTATGCAATAAAATATATATTGTTACAAATTATAAAAGTTTTCCAAATGTTTTGGTTCTCAATGGAATCATGTTCAGTGGATATAACACTTACATTTCATATGTTTCTTACAATATTTTGTCTGTTACATCGTAGATGCATTATCTGTTGCATCGTAGAGTACATAAAATTTGTTGCAAAAACTTCGAATCAGAATGCATTCGAGTGATTCCTTCAAAATCGAGTGAATTCTATTGCAATTCTGATAGTATTGGCTGTAAGGATACGGAATACACAGGAATTAAAACAATGAAAAAGATTAAAACTTTTAATTTTTTATCTTCAAATTTTTTAGAATTGCGGGATCAACAGGACAAACGTTTACATGTCAACAGATTGATTAACAAATTCGGAACGAAGGCAACGGAAAAGACCAGACAAGAAAAGACAACAAATTTAAAGAGGGGATGAACCAATCAGGATGAGGGAATACAATACTGTTACTTATTGGATAATACATTGTCATGTCTTGACGACACAATTCTTTTCTTTCGTGGAGAAAAATCAGTTTTTCTCTCAAATAACTTGCGATTATCTCCAGGATAGAGTCAGTAGCATGGTTAATCGAGTATCACGTTCTGGACTAATTAATTATTATAAATAACTAAATATCAGTTAAAGGAAAGTAATTATTAATCGAGAGCACGTTCAGTGGTTCTAGGACTCACAGATAAACCTGATCACATTTTCTGATTTACATATAAAACAAAAACACTCTAATCATTCTTGTTCTTTCGAAATAATTGGGAAACCTTTGGAAAAAAAAGGTGAATCACCCATCGAAAGTCCAAGTACCGAATTGCATCAGATCCCGATATATATATAATATATTGCACACCGCCGACGCTGCCGCTCGAGTATAAACCGTCCTACGAATTCGCGCGGCGCGGCTTAATCGTATATTGGCTTAGACGTTTCCATTTCTAATTCGAAAATTATAGTAAGTATCTTAAAATGGTATAAGAATTTTTTGTTCCCTTTGATCCATTCTCCGCTCCCAATATGGCCCTGATCCATCTTACGAGATCCTTGTAATACAATATATATATTGTATATTCTAGGTGTACAAGTATGAAATGCGGATTTGAGAAAACATATGGCGCATCAATGCAGTGTGTTGTATAAAGATTTGACTATTATGCCATTTTGAAGTGCCATCAACAAGTGTCAGACGCGCACGAGTGATAAATTGAAAAAGTGTTTGCATAGTGTTGTGTTGCTGTGTTCGATATATCGAAATTTATACTAAACAATAATAACGATGTAAAGACTCTTAAATATAACATAAATAAACAAACAAATTAAACGGCGAAAGAAGAGTCATTAGGTTAAAAAACATTTAATTAGTTAAAAATATTAGGCGAAGATACATGAACAGATACGGAACGGCACATATAAATGTATAAATGTATAAAAATGTATAAAAACCATAACAAGTTTCGGCTACGAGATTGAGCCCTCTTCAGATGTAAAGTGTGATAAAATAAACAATAAATAAAAAACAATTCATATCGCAATTAACATAAAATGTAAAGAAGTGAAATTCAGATGGATCTCAAAAATACGATTGAGCAATCAAGATGTCCATTATCAAAGCCAGATCGTAGCAAACCTGAACAAATCAATATGATCCGCCGCACATGCAAAAGTGAACCATGTGTAAACCGTAACACTCCGGCAAGACTGCACACACCGGAGCCGGACATGTCGGCGTCGCTCACGACGTGACCGCTCGCTTAAACGGAACACAACGCACTGAGAGATGAGAGGAGACGGGCCGACAGAATCAAAAGTCATACTTTGTTTATGATCGGTAGATACGCTTTGTGGAGACTTTCGGTGTCAGTTTGTAGATTCAGACTATTTTTTTGTTTTTTAATATGCAACATTTCCGAGATTAGCCGCTTTCTGTAAGAAGGTTCTTCATCCAGGATTTGAACATCGTCCCATTGAAAATCATGATCATGAAGAAGTCTATGCTCGGTAATGACGGAGCGGGCAGAAGTTTTATATCTAATATGGTTACGGTGTTCCGCAATTCTAGTTTTTAATTTTCTGCCCGTCTGCCCGACGTAAGATGCGTCGCAATCATTACATAAAATTTTATAGACGACATTATTTTTCCATGTACGAGGACAAATGTCCTTTTGGACTCTAATGTATTATACTTGCTCATCTTATTGGGGCTGTGGAAAGCTACTCTGATATCGCCTTTATTTTTGCGCAATGTTCTGAATTTTTCTGTGTGAGACGGAATGAAGGGGACCGTAAGCCAAGAGGTAGATTCCTTAGTAACGTCACTATCGATTACGACGTTATGTACGTTGTGTTTCTTTTCAATTAAATTTTTTATTCTTTGGTTAATGAAGTCAAAAATAAAATCAAGTGGGTAGTCATTTAAGAGTAAGATATTGATAATGAAAGTCAAATTTTTAGTGTGAAATATATTGTCAGATAATAAAAAGGCTCTGTCGACTAACGAGAAGATGGTACCTTTTTTCTGTGTCAAAGGATGATTCGAATGAAAGTTCAGGAATCTACCTAAAAACGTTGGCTTACGGTACCAGTCTAAATAACATCGATTTTCATTAACCGACACGGTAATGTCCAGGAAATTTATCGCATTTCCGCCTCTTTCTACGGTGAACTGTAAGCGTGGATGGAATGAATTGAATTAATTTAGTAACCTATCGATTTGTGAGGGATGTACCGCCGTACATATGTCGTCAACGTATCTATAGTAAAATAATGTGTCAAAACTCGACGACATCAAGGACACCGTCTCCAATCTCCTCATCACTAGGTCCACTATTATCGGTGATATTGGAGAGCCCATGGGAGTGCCAAAGCATTGTCTGTAAATCACATCGTCGAAAGAAAAGAACGTAGAGTCTAAGACGAACTGTATTCCCAAGAACTCTTTCTTAGGTAGGGAGCAATCGCTGGCAATAACATGCCAATGTTCGTTTATACAGTCAATCAGTTGGCACGTTCGTGAACAAAGAGGTGACATCCAAAGATATTAGTTCATGTGCCCCCGTGAAATGTACACTCCTTAATTTCTCGACTAATTCGAAACTATTTCTGACGTTACTGTCGGCCTTCAGAATGGTCTTAAATAATTTATTATGTAAGTATAATTTATTATGGTTTTTATACATTTTTATACATTTATACATTTATATGCGCCATTCCGTATCTGTTCATGTATCTTCGCCTAATATTTTTAACTAATTAAATGTTTTTTAACCTAATGACTCTTCTTTCGCCCTTTAATTTGTTTGTTTATTTATGTTATACTAAACAAAGAGTATACGCGGACAGCATTAATTTTTTGTTTTCATTTGAAGAAAACTGCTGCTGAATCATACCGATTCCTTCGAGAAGCTTATGGTGAACATACTCCATCGCAAGATACGTGTGAACGATGGTTTCGAATTTAAAAAATGGTGACTTCGATGTTGCAGACAAGGAACACGGAAAATCGCCAAAAAGGTACGAAGATGTGGAATTGCAAGCATTGTTGGACGAAGATGATTCACAAACACAAAAACAACTCGTAGAGCAATTGAGCGTTAATTAACAAGCTGTTTCCAATCGCCTACGAGAGATGGGAAAGATTCAGAAGGAAGATGGGTACCGCATGAGACGGCAGGTAGATGGAGAGGCGCAAAAACACATGTGAAATATTACTTGCACGATACAAAAGGAAGTCGTTTTTGCATCGTATCGTTAGTGGGGATGAAAAGTGGATTTATTTTGAGAATCCCAAGCGCAAAAAATCATGGGTAGACCCAGGCGCACCATCCACATCGACCGTAAGACCGAATCGCTTTGGCAGAAAGACGATGCTCTGTGTGTTTGATGGGAAGGGTGTGGTCTATTATGAGCTGTTAAAACCTAGTGAAACGGTTAATGCTGGACGCTACCAACAATTGATCGATTTGAACCGTTCGCTGCTTGAAAAAAGACCAGAATACCAAAAGAGACAACACAAAGTCATTTTTCTTCATGACAATGCTCCATCACATACGGCAAAACCAGTTCGCGATACGTTGGAAGCACTCAGCTGGGAAGTTCTACCCCATGCGGCTTACTCACCAGACTTGGCTCCTTCCGATTACCACTTGTTTGCATCGATGGGTCACGCACTTGCTGAGCAGCGCTTTGGTTAGTACGAAGATGTGAAAAAATGGCTCGATGAATGGTTCGCGGCAAAGGGGGAAGATTTTTACTGGCGTGGTATCCACAAATTGCCCGAAAGATAGGAAAAATGTGTAACTAGCAATGGAGCATACTTTGAATAAAGCTCTTTTTATCATTCTTCCGAATTTAACGTGTTTCTTTTGGAAAAAAAAATCCGCATTTTATACTTGTACACCTGGTATATACACGAGAGCAAGTCAATAAGTTTTTAGAAAAACATAGTAAAACACATTTCTTTTATTCGATTCAATTTTATTTCTCAACATATGGTAGTCTCCTTTCAGCTTGATACACTTGATCTAACGATTCTCCAACTTTTTCAAGCCGTCCGAATAATATATAATAATTTGTCCAACCCTTCAAAATAAACTTCTGTTTCGGCGATGAGCTGCTCTCTGTGGTGGTGAATCTCTTTCCTCCAAACCATTTCTTTTGGAAACAGGAAATAGTCACAAAGGGTTAAATCTGGCTGGATGGGGAAGCAATTCGTTGAATTTGGCCAGGCACATGTAAACTCGTGCATTGTCTTGATGGAAGAGCACTTTCTTCTTCGCCAAATGGGAACGTTTTTTTCTTTAAAATGTTGGTGAAATAGTCCAATAAGGCTGCGTAATAATCGCATTGATCGTTTGCTTCGACGGAAGGTAATCGATATGAATTATACCGCGTGCATCCCAAAAAACTGTGGCCCTCACCTTTCCGGCCGACTCACGATCTTCGCCTTCTTCAAAGCTGGTTTACCCAGTGAAGTCCATTGTTTTGACTGTGTCTCGGGTGTGAAGTAATAGATCCATGTTTCGTCCACAGTAATGAATCGACGCAGAAATTCATCTGGATTACGTTGAAACATCTCCAAACATTGTTTTGAAATCGTCACACACGTTTTGAAATCGTCATGGTTCACAGTGAGCAAACGCGGCACCCATTTTGCCGATAGCTTTTTCATATTTAATTGTTTGTGCAAAGTTGAAATCACTGTGCCATGTGATATGCCTGTGGCATATCACCTCAACAAGCTCGCGCACTTTCACTCGTCGATCAGTCAAAACAATATCGTGGACTTTATCAATGATTTCTGGCATAGCAACCTCAATTGGACGTCCCGAACGAGGTGCATCACATGTGGATGTACGACCACGTTTAAATTCATTCACTCAATTGTATACAGTCGCAAACGCTGCAGATGTGCTATGAACATTATCCAACTTGGTCTTGGTTTCTTTCGGCATTAAACCTTTCAGATGTTTGATCACTGCACGAAACTTGTTTTCTTCCATTTTGCAAAAAATACAAAGATTGTTCGCTTTAATCGTCTACAGAAATGAAACTACGCGATGAATTCCGTTCAAAATTTGACAGTAATCAATTGAAAGATGCTACTTGTCAAAAAGTAATGTGACATGATATTGCGAGTGCCCTCTGACAGATTTTCTAAGAATTTATTGACTTGCTCGTATTGTTTAATTTATTTAATTATTTGAACCGTTATTATTTATTGAATTTTAAATATATTTTTCTTTTGCTACACAGAGAAAGTATGCCTACACGTCCTTTATACGCGGTAGCTATATCCTTGATAATAAAATGTGCATCGTATTCCAATAAATTATGAAAAACTATGAGAATGCAATATAAATCTCTGTAATTCAAGTTACAATTTGAATAAGGGACCTCTGTATCCCCCGATCAAGTGACAATGATCATGTACCCGCACGACCGATTTCTCACACACATGGCAGTGCGTAGGACTGTTAAATTTTATCAAATCGTCTCAAGTGAAATCTGCCATGGGAACGTTAGTAGAGATAATCCTTATTTTATATGCAAAATTTTTTAGTTCCTAGATGAACCATGCAATTGTTACCACGACGAAACTTAATATAACAGGTCCAGCCTATACCATATACAGAAAACACAAATACAATATATAACTATTATATTGCTTCTATATAACGGAATATAACAGATAATATAACGTATGCATAACATTCTATGTCCACGTTAGTTGTAATTTCCCACTCATGAATCATTGCAGCTATATAATATAAATATAACATGTAACTTGAGATGTTTTATAATAGTCATATAACAGTAATATAATTTGCTACGTTATTATTATAAAATTAGAATATGACTGTTACGATGCTATACGTTATCCTAGCTTAATTAAATACTTTTTGCACATACTATTCCCAGAAAAGATCTTGGAATTAATTCTAAAGTGAAAACAAACGGAACAATTTACTTTTGTTTAGAATTAATTCAAAAACTTTCTCTGGGATTAGTATGTGCAAAATACATTCCCTGAAAATTGTGTTTGCGTGGATATAAAAGACAAATGTAATAATGGATTTTAATTCATTTATTTATAAACTTCATAGTTTGCATAAATACATATGTTCCGGAATTATCGTTATAATCTTTTCATATTCTCGGAGCAAGCAAAGCTCGCAGCTCGTTGACACCAAGCGATCAAAATACGAGCATACCTCGATCCTATGCTAATCATGCTGTTTGTCTCAAATGGCACGCGACCCCCCTTGCGCAAATCCCGAAAACTGTCGATCGCGCACACGCTCCGTGTGAGAATCGTGAGTTCGCGCCCGATCCTGATCAATACACATCATATATCATTCTTCGCTCTCAACGCATCTGCGCGAATATTCAGTGCGAACCAATCGACTTGTCGTCGCGTATCACCGGTATCTTCTATCACACAACGTGATCGATATACGCATACCGCGAGGCCGTTCAGTGCGCGAGACTTACCGGCGTTTCCGATGAGATTTGCCGGACTCGTTACTGCTCGCAATACGCATTTCTTTCGAACGGCAGCGAGAAATTACTCAACGTCGTACCAAGTGCGAATTACCTGTGCACGCATCGAACCAAACACATCAATTGTCGCAATATTATTACTACGAGCATCGCTTATCGCCCGCTTCAAACAAATCTCAATTCAACTCTATAATAAAATCTAACTTATTACAATCAAGATAGTCATCGTTATTACACGCCGCCTTGGCGAGCGTCTTCCATACAAGGTGACATCAGCCACCCGTCACAAAACAACATGTATATTTATAAATATCATTACTGAGTATTCAAAGTATTTAATCGTAATATTCATATATTATAATTTATAATATAGAGAGAGGCTAAACTTAACAATTATAGCCTCTCTCTATATTATAAATTATAATATATGAGTAGGAATAATAGGCCGGTTCTAACCCAGGTCCTCTGAGGGGAGCGCGGGGAGTACTCGTAGGCGCGGGGGGAGCGCGGGCAGAGGAAGGCGCGGTAAAGGGGGAAGGCGCGGGAAGTCCCGGCGGCATCGTTGTAATAGGACCCACATAAACAATACATTTCTTATTGTTTTCATCCGCCGCCGCAGCCACCGCCACCGCCGCCGCCACCATCGTCGCCGCCGCCATGACGCTTTACATGACACAATTATTATCTGGCATGTGCCAGATTAATAACGCGACTGATATTATAATGTAGTATGTTTTGCAGGCGATAGAGTGCGTGATATGACTGAAGAAAGGATAGAAGAAATGAATCCTCTTTTTTATGACGCAGTTTTTTTCAATACGGTTTTTTTTATTAGCGCGCCGAGGTATAGGATGGATGGATGGAGACTAAAAAATAAAGTACATATATAAAATGATGTGGATGAAAATTTTTTTATTTGCCTCTTATTATCGTGTTTTTTTCGTACGTATTAAAAACTGAAGCTAATAGCTCGCAATCGATGAGTTGACGTCCATTGAAGAAGTCGCTGTCGCGTATGGCGTTCTCAGACGTATTGGAGAATCGCGTATACTTTGCATCAACCGTATCGACGAGTCGGGCTAATCGTTCGAACGTTACATCGATACACTCGTCAAAGTCAAACATACGGCGTAGCGTCGTTTCGGTCATCGTAATGCGTACGGACAAAGAATCGAGACGTACGAGCGTAGCATCGTTCAGCGTACAAACTCTGACGATTAGCGGTCCAACATTTATAAAATTGTCCTTGTATTCGTTTCGAAGCATTTTGTAAATATTCCATCGTTGCTCGTAGAGACTCTTCCAGGTTTTGAGAGATAGCGACAGTTCGTGTCCACGATGATCTCCCAGAACGATGTCCACGTAACTCGGTGGGCCAACGTTGATTCCAATTTCCAAAAATTTATAGCCCGTATTCGTCAGATCGTAACGTCTGCTCAGTAAATGCATCGCACGATGCTGCGGACTGCATACATACATACATAATGTTAAAAAAACATTTCTTTTGTATATAGAATGTTGAAACTTACATGTTATATTCATTCTTCACGTCGTACGATGCGCTGCTCTCTTTGGCGAAGTACATTTTTTTAACCGTTCGTACAAGCGGTCTTTATCTGTTTTTATCAAAATCTAGATTCAAATCATCGTACGGATAACATTCCGTATTCAGGTAGAGTTTAGCATTGGTTAATTTGCAGTGGTCGAATCGACTTGCATCCTCAGACATGATATTTTTTCGACCTGTTTGCATAGCGAAAATGAC
>NW_017305436.1:219746-230239 GCF_001594115.1 Trachymyrmex septentrionalis
CGTTCCGTTCAACACGAGCATCTCACGCTCACGTTATCACTGTTTACGTCGTACGTGCAATCTAACGGTGATCTCTTCTCCGCGAAAATCGAGCAATCGTCCATTCTGGTCGACGACGCGTATCGTTAGATCCGCAATGGTCCGTGCGATGATCGGTAGGTAAATGATCTGCGCCGGCCTTTCCGATATCTTATATCCTGGTGGCACGCTCGATGAAAATTCGTGTATCGTGTGCACGCTTTTGCCGTTGCTGTACGCACCCGCGGTCACGTTGCACTCTACGCGGATAACGTTTACGTTTATTATGTTGATCGACATGTCCGATTCGTGCCATCTTCGCGGTCGCAGTATGCGCTTCGACGAGAATCCCAGCAGCGATCCAATGTTGTTGGGTTTGTCAAAGTTTATTCTGTACGCACACCTAATCTCGCATCTCATCGTGTTGTAGTTTGCGCGGAGCGTAATCGGGTATTCTCCATCCTCACCGTTATCATCATCATCATCGGCATCATTGTTCTTATTGTCACCGCGCACTACGTCAGCGGTTTCCAGCGCGTCGCAGTGAGGACGTTTCCGTAAAATCGCGCGTTTCAGAAATTCATTTATGTCTCGCACTTCGTACGAACCTTCGGGAATTGTAATTTCCGCGTCATCTTTGGCAAAATAAAATTTGTTGTTCGAATTATTCACGTTCGGTATCGTGTGATAAGTCTCAAAAATCACCAGACCGAGCTCGTAATCACCGTCACTCAAATCTATGGCGGGAAAGTAGTTTGGGAAAGTAGTCCTCCGCGAGGACGGTGCTCTTCCCGCTCAGCATAAGCGTCAGCGACATGACGGTGTTCGACTAATACTGAAATTTCACAGCATCTCGCCGAGCTTTTTAAATTCACGTGCGTCTACTGTTTGTAGAAACCGCAGGCACATCTGTCCGCAGAAGCTCTGATCGTACGTCTGATAGGACGTACGATTGTACTCTATCGTCGTAGCACCGTTCCCGAAATATCGCACCAGTTCCTTGGGAGGTCGAAGATTACCGAAACTGTCAAAGTATACGATGCGATTGTTCCTCTTCGCGTACGCTATCCAGGGAGTACCAGGCACCGTTGCATCGTCCAGATTCACGATACCGCTTTCGTTTCGACGCGCACCGCTCGTCGGTAACGAGTTACGCATGAAAACGCCTCTAAAGTATGGTATGCGCATACGTCTCGCGAGCTCGTTTAATTGCGCATTGGTAGTTGCGCCAGACGGCATTTTTATCGTCTCTTTGGCGATTTTTTTTTTCTTTGCAGCTGCACCCTGTCCATGTTTGTACGGGCCGAGATACAGTCCGCGTCCGTATTTGTACGAAGCGAGATACAGTCCGCGGCCCTGTTCCATCGCGCGGTCGTGTCGTTGCAGCTGACGTCGCGCTTCGAGCTGACGTCGCGCGGCTTTGTTGTCGTTTACCGCTTTCGCCACGCTGGCCGCTCCGCCGATCAAGGATCCGAGCGCGCCCAACATTGGCAGAAACGGTAACGCACCACCTCATTTCGCCATTGGAAGTATCCGCTTTTTCGTCGTTTTTTTCTTCGTCGTCGTCTTCTTTTTCGGTTTCATGCCTATGCCGATCTTGGTCTTGGCTTTCATCACAGCCCAAACGGCAGCAGCGGCGGCTCTCTCGCCCAGAGCCGAATCACTCGCGGTAATGCGTTTCCGCGCCTTCTCGGCTAGTATATTGTCTGCTGCGTGTTTATCGATGAGATCGTTGCTGCGCGAATACGCAATGTCGTGTTCCCGACACGCCGCGTCCAGCGGATTTATGCCCACGTCACCTCTGGCTAATCGCTTCGCAAGTCGAGTGCCTGGGGCGCAAAACTGGTAGCCCGGAATATGTAACTCGAAAGGAAGCGCGTTTACCGCTCGATTCAACAGCCCGACGCTGACATTCGTTACAGTCCTTTATCTTAGGTGCGGGACCGTCGATGTGCGTTCGCTGCTACGGCTGATTATAGTGCTCGTCACGACGATAGGTTCGAACCTCCGAATCTGCCTTCACGTGTTCCGGAAGCCGGTCCCAGACGTGTTCGATGTAATCGCCGTAACGCGTAAGAGTACGACCTTCGGTATATATTGTAATTGCTCGGCGCTCAAGTATCGAATATCGAAAGGATGACTCAGCGCGAGATACATTTTGCTACTGCGCGATTTGCGGGATTCGCGCGTCTTTAAATAGCCGTTCGAGAGCGCACAGCCTGTAATGTGAGCATGAAATTCGTGCTGCAACCGCTGACGATACGCGTCACGAACTGTGACGCGAAATCGCGAATGATGGGAGGTAGCGCGGAGAAGCGCAAGCACGGCGAAATGCTGCCGAGTACTATACGCGCGATCATTTGCAGCCCGTCGAATTACGGTAAAACCAACGTTCTCATAAGCTTACTCGAGA
The DNA here is from genome assembly GCF_001594115.1 of Trachymyrmex septentrionalis. Lineage (NCBI taxonomy): Eukaryota > Metazoa > Arthropoda > Insecta > Hymenoptera > Formicidae > Trachymyrmex > Trachymyrmex septentrionalis. The sequence goes on from NW_017305436.1 coordinate 222,178, forward strand.
GCCCGAACGGTGTATGTTTCGAGAACGTATACGTCTATTCGAAATCGTTGCAACAGCCAAAGTATCGATATCTCGAAAATTTGTTTATATCTATCGACGAAATCGGCTACTTACGTTCTCCAACAACAGCGACGTCGTTCCACCGAGTGAGGCGCGCCCAAATTCTATTTTTATCTTTGATGACGTGGCATGCGACAAGCAGGATGCGGTGAGAGAATACTTTTCGATGGGTCGCCACGCGAACGTTGACTGCTTCTATCTCTGTCAGACGTACGCGAGGATACCTAAACATCTGATACGCGATAACGCGAACCTTCTGACCTATTCAAACAGGACGGTATCAATTTGAAACACGTACGATCGTTTACAACGATCATGTAAATACCGACATGTCGTACAACGAATTTTGTGCGTTGTGCCACGCCTGTTGGCAACAAAAATATGGATTCGTAGTGATAGATAAAGACAGTGCGCTCACAAATGGACGATGCAGAAAAGGATTTAACGAGTTCGCGATACCGTAACGCGACCAGTCGTTGTCGATACTTAGTCACAGACGAACATGGCAGATGTGCGCGAGCGTGAAAAAATCGCGAGAGCGATCGAGAAGACGAACGAGTCGATCCGCAAGAAACATCGCGCTCTGAAGACCAGTAGAATCGAGGAGGACATCGCGTTGAACAGACGTTTTAAGCCTCTTATCAAGCCGCTGCGACTTTTCGTCGACAGCTCCGACGTGCGCGCGACAAAGAGAGAGTCGCGCGACGAAGATGCAGCTTCTGCCCATAAACGCGAGAGGAAGGAGGAAGAGGAACAAGAGGAGAGAGAAAAAGCGAGCGAGACGTTCGAGCGTTCCACGACTCTGCATAAATCCAATGATCGATCGCACGATGATGTACAACCAATAACCTCCACCCCGTGTGCCAAAATCGTACCAACGATAGAGTCGTTGGAGAACGTTTTCGAAACGGAAGATTCGCTAGCGACGAAGGTTCAAAATCAGCTGCAAACGTCGGAAGGTCGAGAGGCGTTACGAGCTGGTTTAGGCCCGCTGGGTCAAAAATACGTCGAGGCCGTCCTGAGGGGAGCGCGAGATAAAGAGAGCGGTATAGATCGCGTGTACGGCGTTTACCTACACGAGGATGGGCTGATGTTTGGCAATAAACGTTTCGACGTGGATGACGCGGACAACATAATTATCGACGGCGTACGATACGCCGGTACACCAGGTCTTTACCTGAGTTGATTTTCAAGAGAATTCCCGACGATGCCCTCTACACGAAAGACGATATGCACAAGTACAAGAGCATGCTGTTGGTGACGAACGCGCACAAACACAAGTATCATTCACAGGGTCGATTATTGAGCAACAGAGAATACAAGTACAAACACGTAATCGCGCCGTTAATGTCGGTCACACTCAAGAAACAGAAGAAATCTGGAAAGGGATTACCTCACGCAATGACATTGAACGACAACGCGATCGATTACGTGCACTGGGATGATCCCAACGAGCTGGTGGATCGTCTACGATTGCTCGACGCTTCGCACCGAGCAGGCAACAACGCTCACGACAACGAGATGCTGTCGATCATCGAGGAACTTCGCGAAGCCGGTCTTATTATAAATTAAATCGCGTATTCATAAAACGAGTCAATCGAGTGACACCAGCGAGAAAAATCGGGTTCCGTCTTCCGTAAAACGCACTCCAGGTCGGCGTATGGGACGCGCTCCTTGTTACAGTGGTTCCCAAATTCGAGCTACTTTTCGTCCTCGCTCGGCAGTCGAATAGCGCAATCGTTGATCTTCTGGCAGTTCATTGTGTGCGACTGCAATTTCTCATTCGTGCTGAAGTAATGCAAGCATCTGAAAAAACAAAAAAATTATAACAGTTACGTATATTTTATTAATAAGATGGGAAATTATAATAATTTTTAAGGTGTACATATCGATCGCAGAGATATTTCTTGTGCTTTTTTTTGCTTAGTTGCGAGCTCACGAGACGCGACAGGTTCTTGATCCACGCAAAGTGGCCGACACCGTCGTCGCGTGGATCTTGCATGTACAGGAGATTGACATGCTTGTCCTTCCTGTCACTGGTGAGCCGCAGAGGAAGAACTTGTTTATTCTCGATGCCATATATGTTACATTGATTGACATCGCGTTCAACCGTTCGAATTTCGGAATGTCTTTGAACGTTATCGGAAATTCGATACCCGCGAGATTCAGCACCGTCGTATAATGCGGATACGATGACTCTCGCTCCGCATGCTTTTCAGCTGGGTACAGAGCGGCGACCACCGACCACGCGAAGCACGCATTGTCCATCGTTCTAACGTTGATCACCGCTCGTTTCGTCGCTATTTCCCGCGGCATCTCGAAGAAACGTCCCGCGCGCATGGGATTTAGTTTGTTCACATTCACTATTAAATTGAGGATTCGCGACAATGCCCACCCACTGTCGCGTTCCTGGAACTCTTCGAGTGATGTCAACGTGGGTTCGATGATATGCTGCTCATACCACTCGCGCAAATCGGTGTATCGGTATATCTCACGGTTCTTAGTGTTTATGCTCTTATTAGCACGTTTATCCTTCGTCGCAAACTCGCCGTTGAACGCGGTGTTCACTTTTGCACTACCGTGTCTTTCTACGGCGTCTCGCACACGTTCGAGCACTATTTTTCTCGCGTCTTCCAAAAACCGCCGCGGCTCGATATAATTGACGTTGACCACAGCACCTGTCGATATAATCGGCTTTCAAACGCGGCGTCGATCTCTCGCCAGACGAGAGATCTTTCGTCGCGACTCGCATACCCACCACCAACGTGCACGAAACGGCGCTCTAATTGTGTCTTTGCACCCGTGAGTCGCGCGATCCTCGTCACCATGGATTGTCTGTGTCCAACGGTGAGGCGCGGACGCTTGGCACGACAAAGCTCTTCGAGCCGCTCGATGCACTCGTCGCATCGTTGCAGCCACGCGAAACATTCCACCAGAGTAGCGACCTGGCTGCACTGCTCCAGCAGTTCGCGTTCCACTCGCTCGTGATTTTCCATTTTTTTTCTTTAGATCACGTCACACTCTTCCACGGAGCACTTGCACGTGACTCGTTCACACACGTTGCAGCATCGCGACATATCCAGAAAATCATAATGTTCTAACACTTTTTCGTTATGTTTGTTTGCGAAAATGCACTGTTCACACTCAAAGCATCGATCGTTGCATCTGTCGAAAAATAGTTTTAGTGCAAGATTGCGATCACAAAACTCCATTCATATATTGTCGAAAATCAGCAGTTCGACGCACTTTTTACTACCTGCAGGAATCTTAATGCAGATGTACCAACCTTGGCTCTTATCTAAGATTTTCTTCGCCCAATAATAATCGTCCTTTATTACATTGACATTTCTATTCCGCCAATGCCTCTTTTCATATTCATCGTCCTCGTAACATTTGTCTCGTAACCGTAGATACACTTTCTGTCGCACGAGTAAAGACCCGTCAGAAACGGGCTCTCTGATAACTGTTCCATGTTTCTCACCACGTATACCTAATTCACGATCGCGTAGGAATTGCACTGGCGATATTCGTGCACCTATGTCTCTTTTTTGCAGATTACCGAGAACATACAACACATCATCTACGTTAGAGCCTTCCCACATATTTTTCAATAGTGTCTCGCTCACAATACAGTTCACAATAGTTTTTTCAATGTGTGCAGAGTGGACACATGCTGCACGGAAATATAGTGTACATTGACACTCCACAATTCTTGCAAGATCGGCCGCCTAGCGCATCAATATAATCGATGTCGTGCTTCCTTACAAGATACATTCCTACAACATCGGTGTCAGCCAAACGTATCATGCATGCTGCACACACATTCAAGGCACCACCCGTTGTATAGTAGCACTGGATCATGCAGTGTTTAGTATGACCGTTCAGTGCGCGGATTTCTGGAGACGACACAAATTTTTCTGCGTGATCCGTATCGTGCTCATTCAAGTCGCTAACACAACCAGTATCATCGGATAGCACTTCTTCGTCGGAATCTTGGTCCATTATTTCTTCAAAATCTACATCCATTTCTTCTAACACTTCGAACACTTCATCTCTAATATTCGCGAACTGTTCAGGATCCACGTTTCTAATGTGCTCGACTACGTTGACTATGTCTTCAACGTTCACACGATGATCAACCATACTTTTTTCCACTATTCTTATTGCGATCAATTCGTTCGTCTTCCAGGGCACCAACTGCGGAACTGAGCGCTTATAACTCATTATATATTTCATTTGTAACTTCTTTGTCCCTTTGCCTATTGGGTCATACTTTATTTAGAAGTAGATAAGACAACATTTTGCGAGCGATTCTAGTTTATATAAACAACATCAACGCTTCTTTTAACGCGTCGCTACATGCCGCTACATGTCGCTACATCGATCTCTCTCTTCTCAGAAAAAAATCGTTATCGACACTTCTTCGAAGAAATTTAAGGGTTGTGGGAACGCAGTGTGATTTCATACGTTTCACTGGGGTATCACTTTCATTTTACTGTAGAGTTATGTTTTGCTTAGCAGCCGAACATCGGCGCTTCTCTTAACGCGTCGCGATGTATCATCGATCTGATAATGTATATAAACAGTGTATATAATTTTTTTCTTTCAATCGTGAATTTCGATTACGAGTGATAAGACATGGATCGTGTAAAAGAATATATACATCGAAAATCGATCGAGCGCAAGGAGTACCGTTCCTTGTCACCAGTCCACCAAGTCCATTATCATCGAGAGAAAAAGAGCGATATTGGGAATGTCCAGGTGAAAAAGCATCAAAATCACCAACATTTTCTCATCGACATCATCAAAATCGCAAACATATTCATCATCATCATCATTATCATCCCCATCCCCATCCCCGTCCCCGTCCCCGTCCCCGTCCCCGTCCCCGTCCCCATCCTCATCTTCATCATCATCATCATCAAAGTATAAGCCATAGCTAGCGATGTTCGAGCCGTCGATTGCATTCGAACGCTGTCGATCGCGAAAAAAATGTAATAAAATATAAGAAAAAAACATGATGTAATAAGATCCGAATAAAAAATTTCATCCACATCATTTTATATATAATATGTACTTTATTTTTTTAGTTTCCATCCATCCATCCTATACCTCGACGCGCTAATAAAAAACCATATTGAAAAAAACTGTGTCATAAAAAAGAGGATTCATTTCTTCTACTCATATCACGCGCTCTATCGCTTACAAAACATACTACGTTATAATATCAGTCGCGTTATTAATCTGGTACATGTCAGATAATAATTGTGTCATGTAAAGCGTCATGGCGGCAGCGACGATGGTGGCGGCCGCGGTGGCGGTGGCGGTGGTGGCGGCGGCGGCAGCGGATGAAAAAAATAAGAAACGCATTGTTTATGTGGGTCCTATTACAAAGATGTGCCGCCGGGACTTCCCGCGCCTTCCCCCTCTACCGCGCCTTCCTCCGCTCGCGCTCCCCCCGCGCCAACGAGTACTCCCCGCGCCCACGAGTACCCCCCGCGCCCCGCGATCCGCTCAGAGGACCTGGGTTAGAACCGGCCTATTATTCCTACTTATATGAATATTACGATTAAATACTTTGAATACTCAGTAATGATATTTATAAATATACATGTTATTTTATAACGGGTGGCTGATGTCACCTTGTATGGAAGACGCTCGCCAAGGCGGTGTGTAATAACGATGACTATCTTGATTGTAAGAAGTTAGATTTTATTATAGAGTTGAATTAAGATTTGTATAATTGTTAAGTTTAGCCTCTCTCTTCACTTCCGATATTGATAAAATTAGGTTCATTCGAAAAACGCGTTTTTGCATGAAATAAATGAATCTGGCAAAAATACGTGTAGCTCTGTTTCGCTAAGAGGTTTTAATTATTGAAATTGACAGATTTAAGTGAGGAAATCTCGATCGATGGCATTAAAGGTTATACAAATTTTCTCAGACTGTTTTAAATACAAATTTTTTACTTAAAAAATTCTTTGTTTTAAAAACAAATTCTCTGCTTTAAAATACAAATTATTTTTTATATAATTCTTGTTTTTACAGTAAGAAATTTGTTTTTAAAGCAGACAAATACCATGTCTACTGCAATGGGACCATTTTTATATATGGGTAATTCTTTTACAAACCGAACGGATTTTGATGAAAATTAATCGGCACCTCTTCGATTTGACTGAAACTTTTTTTACGGATTCTATGTCGAAAAAAAAGAGATACGTGTCCGAGGAATTTTTTTTTTTTGCATATTTTTGATAATACAAGTGATCGAACATTTGAGAATGGCAAGTTTTTTGGCTTGGAGACTCATTTTCATAAATCCATAGGTCCGAATCTTTAAGAGCTACAAAATTTTCACCAATTGCACTTTTGTAGCTGAAGAACTGAACTGTAAGAAAAAAATTTTTTTTACAAAAAATACTAACAAATTTATATTGTTATTAACAATTTAATTGTTTAAATCGATTTTTAACAAACGCCCCCAAAACGAATCAAGTTTTTAGTATTTTTATCGCATTCTCCGTCAAATTTTACGTCAAAAACATGTTTTCAAAATATGGTACCTTTTCAATTATTATTGTTAAAATATTAATTTATATAGCGCGTAACGGCCAAAAAAACGGTTTTTTGCTAATAAAACGAAATCTGTAACTCGTATCAAAAAAAGTTAAATGTAAAAGTTGTAGATAATTGACAGATCTACAACTTTTCTCGAAAATTTTTTTTGACATAACCTCAAAATTTTAAATTAAATTGCAAAAAATGTTAAAAATCAGCTTTGTAACAATTATTTCTTGACAATTTGCATAAAAAAAAAACTTTAGGCGGACTTCCCCGCGAAATTTTAAAAATATGCAAAAATTAAAAAACCAATATTAAACCAAAAAACCATTGGAGAAATAATTATGAATGCTAAGAAACGAAGTTCCAAAAAATACATAATTTCAAAATATAAAATAAATCCCACATGTCAAAGTTACGCACTGGATGGATTTTTTTTTCAACGCTTCATAATAATTTTTTTTCAATCAAGATTGGTTTTCTAACATGTCAGGAGATTCGATTCGAAATTAATTACCCATAAACTTTTTTTTATGCAAATTGTCAAGAAATAATTGTTACAAAGCTGATTTTTAACATTTTTTGCAATTTAATTTAAAATTTTGAGGTTATGTCAAAAAAAATTTTCGAGAAAAGTTGTAGATCTGTCAATTATCTACAACTTTTACATTTAACTTTTTTTGATACGAGTTACAGATTTCGTTTTATTAGCAAAAAACCGTTTTTTTGGCCGTTACGCGCTATATAAATTAATATTTTAACAATAATAATTGAAAAGGTACCATATTTTGAAAACATGTTTTTGACGTAAAATTTGACGGAGAATGCGATAAAAATACTAAAAACTTGATTCGTTTTGGGGGCGTTTGTTAAAAATCGATTTAAACAATTAAATTGTTAATAACAATACAAATTTGTTAGTATTTTTTGTAAAAAAATTTTTTTCTTACAGTTCAGTCCGTCAGCTACAAAAGTGCAATTGGTGAAAATTTTGTAGCTCTTAAAGATTCGGACCTATGGATTTATGAAAATGAGTCTCCAAGCCAAAAAACTTGCCATTCTCAAATGTTCGATCACTTGTATTATCGAAAATATGCAAATAAAAAAAAATTTCTAGGACACGTATCTCTTTTTTTTCGACATAGAATCCGTAAAAAAAGTTTCAGTCAAATCGAAGAGGTGTCGATCAGACAGGTGTTCGATTTGTAAAAGAATTACCTATATGTAAAAATATAATCTAATCAGCGCAAAGAAAACTTTCAAAAATTCCAAAAAAACGTTCTGCTAAACGCAGCTGAATTTCGATCAAGGTATACGTAGGCTGCTGGAAAAGTTTCTGCAAACAATATGAAAAAACTATGTAAAATTCGGTAAATGGCTTTATTGTTTTTCGAAGTACGAGGTCTGTTCAAAAAGTATCGCGAATTTTGAATTTCCGCGG
>NW_017305436.1:230829-267186 GCF_001594115.1 Trachymyrmex septentrionalis
TTTTTGAAGTGCTTCGAGGATTGGAAAAAACGTTGGCACAAGTGTATAATATCTGATGGGGATTACTTTGAAGGGGACAAAATAGATATTCATGAATAAATAAATAATTTTTGAAAAAACACAAAATTCGCGATACTTTTTGAACAGACCTCGTATTCGCCTTTAAGATCGATACACTTTTGCATACGCTCGAACCAATTTTCAAAGCATTTTTTCCATTCTAAGGCTGTAACCTCAGAAATCAGTGTACGAAATGTTTCAACAGCTGCTTCAGGCTACTCAAATCGCTCACCACGCATCTTACTTTTAATGTTTGGGAACAAATAGAAGTCATTAGGTGATAAATCAGGTGAATACGGACAATAAGTCATCAATTCGACATTATTACTGGATAAAAAATCAACGGTTTGACGTGCTGTGTGACAGCTGGCGTTGTCATGATGAAGGATGATGCGACGATTTCGGTTTGTTCTACGCAATTCATTTATGACTTCTGGCAAACAAATTGTTGTATACCAATCAGTATTTACAGTCCTTCGATCCTCTAAAGCCACGGTTTGCTCCATTTAACACGAGCCTGTTTTTGAGCTTCGGTCAAATTGTGTGTGATCCAACGACTGCAATGTTTCCGTACGATCAAGTGATCATGCAAAATCATATTATTGCTTTCATGTCAATGCCTAAGGATGCCTCGCGGTATGTTATATGCCGGTCTCGCTTAATCATTTCATGCACAGCATCAACATTAGTGACAACAACAGACGTGGATGGACGACCTTTACGGAATTTATCACTAAGAAAGGTACATCCACGCTGAAATTCGGCAAACCAATTATAAACAGTCCTATTGGATGGTGCTTCATCCCCAAAAGCCAAATGAAGTCGATCGATGCATTGTTTCGGAGTTAGATTACATTTGTAATCGTAAAAAATCATTGCCCGAAAATTTTCACGCGAAATTTCCATTTTCTTACAAAATAACTTCTTTTAAAATATTATGCAAACAAAACTAGTTGGGTACAAACTGTCAATTGAATTATAGGTTAAACACGTTTAATTTTACGGATATGATAATAGCAGAACGTTGGCGCCACTGGAAGTACTAGATTGCAGAAACTTTTCCAGCCTACGTATACGTGTTTTGTATTTAAAAATATTACAAATTATTAAAAATTGCAGAAAATGGGAAAACGCGTTTGTGCAGTTTTAAATTGTTGAAATGAACTGGAATGTACTAAAAAACGAAATAAACAATTAGGCGTTAAGAATAAAAGTCTTTTTAAAACACCCAGAGTATGTAAGAAAATACTTATTACATTTTGTGAGGTTATGTACGACATTTATGGTTATATTCTTTTTATTATCAGGACAAAAATTTGTTTTATTATTATGACGAAATGTAATCGCTGATCACTATTGTGATTGAAAAACGTCTAATCGCAAGCGCAAACGCAAATGCAGACGCAATCTCCAATCGCTAGTGTGATACGAGCATTAGAGAGAAGATAATTGTAAGCAAGATGTAGAATCCATCGCAGGAGATACCAATCACATCCGTGAAAAATTGAACTTTGAAATGTTATTATCAATATACTCGAACGTATCGCTTCCAAGTCGTTCATGGAGTACAATTGAAAGTGAAAATACGTCATATTTTCAGGGAGTGGAAGGATACTTCTTAAAAGTAACAAGTTTCAGTTACTTGTTACCGAATAGAAAAAAATAACAAGTTACCGTTTCTATACTTAGCAAACACGAAGTATAGCTACAATATAACTTGAAAATAACATGTAATATAACAGAATGTTATATTATAGTGATATTAATATAATATATTTTGTTATATTGCTAACAAAATAATTGTTATATAACTATTGCATTATTTTGATATGTATTTGTTACAGTAAAGTAACTTCAACATAATCTCAATGTAATACATTTCTATAATAAATGTTATTGTCATATTCACATTACATAACAGCTGCGCTCGGCATTATTTGTAATTAAAGTATAACAGATTAGTATTTATATCAGAAAACATGCATTCTACACAGAATACACAGTTTTCAATAGATTGAAATTTCTTATTTCCTGTTTCTATTACCTGTATTTTTCAGGTAAACAGCGACCAGTAACGATTCTGGATAAAGAATATTTTTTTGTAGCAGCGTAGTTTTGTTTAACAATTCATGGATCTCTCTGACATTCCTGTAGAGAATAACTAACGGTCATTCTACAATAAGTCATTATCTAAGCTTTAAGTTAAATGTTCACGCATTTGTAAATTTGCAATATGCAAATAAAAATAATTTCTTGGTTTATAACAAAGTAGATTGTGGAAGTACAATTACAATGTGTATGTGTATAGGAACGATAACATGACAACATATTTCGCATTATATATTATTATGCATTTAACAGCAATACGCGAAAAATTACTGTTATATTACGTAATATTAAAATTTGAATAATTATTCAAAATAACCTGCTATTTATGTAATTTTCCATATAAAATAAAATATATTTACACAATAAAAGCAAATTCACATAATTTTTGTGGAATTACATAATTTCTGTTTTATTGCATGATTTTTTTATATTTACAGGACTAATCATGTAATTTTTACATCTGTTATATGTAAAATTTAAGAAATTTTTTTACAGCGTGAGTGACTTGTGTCGTATTATGTCCAATCGTGTGCAAAGTACACGTTAACGATAAAAGTAATTGTAAAATTCGTTGCCGTTACCAAAAACATGTAACTTCCGTTATAGTTACCAAAGAAAAAAAGTAACGCGTAACTGTAACTTTGTTACAAGTAACGAGTTACTTCCATTTCCTGCATATTTTTAACAGTTGGCAAAAATGAAGTGTTACGACGTCTACAAATCTATAATGATTTAAGTGTGCAATTACTTCTGGACGATATTCCGATTAGGATAAAATGTGTGCCGAGTTTCATAGAGTTAGAGAAAAATATTGTCAACATATCATTCATCTCATTCATAATATAAAAACTTTAAAAATATGAAAGTATGCGAAAATTTCAAAGACGCGAAAAAGTTATTGAAAGTATAATTAATCTGTAAATTATATACAATTTGTACATATAAACTTTTGTATCATAAATAATTATTCTATGTATAGTATTTGGACGATGATAGAGATGATTGGCTTCTGTGTAAATTAAGTATTTGTTATAATTGTATATATGAAAATTGTTAATATGCATTTGGCATTTGATTAATTTTAACAGGCTGAAATGAAGATGTAATGGATTTTTAAAAGAACGATTTTACTATTTTGTGCAAGGAGTGCATTAATGAAAAAAGAAACAAGATTGAGGAATTTAAATTATTGAAGACAAAAATAAATAAAATAAGAAAATCAAAAAAATTATTAATGCGCCAAAATAAACGTCTCAAAAACAAAGTAAATATATACTGCATAAATGTCATTATGTAAAATTGTATTTCTAATTACATGTATTATTATACAATATTTGTAGGTGGCGCGATACTGAGAAAAAAATTGACATTTGCAATAGAAGAATGTGCCAAAAATAAGATTTTTTTATTGTAAGAGCAATTCCAAAACTTACCAGAAGCTCAAAAAATTATTGTTTAAGAATGTTTCTCAGTCGCAAAAAAAAGAAGGAAAACAGGACCGATACATTTCTGACTGGGTATACTTATGCGAATTAAAAACCCTGCTTTTTGTATGAATGTAGAAAAAAATGTTCTGCCCCTTCCAATTCAAGCAATGATATTGAAATACATCAGCTGTTTTTCTTTCGGTTTTGGATTTAAGGAGACAGTATTCAAAATTTTGAATTGTAAAGCAACAGTGAGTATGCAACAAAGGAGAAGTAATATTTGTAAAATATTATATCGTTTTAAATATCTATTATTTGTTATTTTTCTTTTACTATATTAAATACACGAAAATATTGCATATTATATTTATATTTTTTCAGGAGCATTATTAATAGATGAAATGAAATTATCGGAAGGGGTTTCATTCAAAACTAAAAATATACAATTATTGGATTCACCGACTTAGGGAAGAACATTTCTACCGAGAGCGATGAATTAAGCGACCATGATCTAAAGACCATCTTGTCTTTATGTTCTAACCCTTTCAAGGCAAATGAACACATTTTTTGTTAAGAGATTGTGCGTTTAGAGCAATATTACACAAATTGATAATAGAAACGTGCTTTATTGGAAGACGCAGGATTTTATGGTGACGTTGTAGTAACAAACATCGTGGAATCGTACGATGTGAAAAAAATGTACAATAGCATGGATGAATATATAATATATGTTCCTGCAAAAATCCCACAAATGATATTAGGCAATTAGGTTTGCATTGGACTTTCCGCATCTCATCAAATGTTTCCGCAATCGTGTTGTCCAACAAGAGATCATGACAGTAAGAATTAAAGACAATTCGTTATTAAAAATACATAAATAAAATGCATTATTTGATATTATGTAACCTATTGAATATTATGTAATCTTATTTTTAAGATTTTCAGACGCCAAATGGAATCATTCGTACAGCACATTGAGATGCTGTTATTGAAAAGGATAATTCCAAATTTTATACGTTGAAAGTTGTCACAAGCTAAAACATGCACACGTGCATTCTAAACCGTATCAAAAAATGCATGTTGCAACGGTTTTCCATATGTATTATGATTATCAAAATTATTATTTTATTATTATTTAAAAAAATTAAATGTATTCCAGCCCTTATAACAATTTTTTAGCCATTTAGCTGCAACTGGAATGCACACCTATAAAAATTAAATTCTCGATTTACAAGATGTAAACGTACAATCATAGAACGCATGAATGCGCTGATCGACATAATGAATTAGCAAAGTCACCCTTAACTGCCATGCGAAACAAAACTATCCAAAGACAAGGTAGGCTTATTTGCAAATATTAATTGGATACATTTTGTGGATTTCTAAAAATTCCATACATACTTTGTCCATGATTTTGTAAATTGTTTTTTCCAGATACTAGAAGATTTTCTTAAATACATATTGTAACACATTGTTAAAGAAAAACAGTTCACGTTTTCTTTCATAAACATCTCAGAGCAATTTGCAGCTATTACTAAAAAAATATAATATTAAGATCAGTTTTTCAATTCTTAACACATTAAAAATTTTTTAAAAACTGGAAAAGATTCAGTTGTATCTCACAGCGATGTCGTATATAAAATTTCTTGTCAGAATTGTGACGCTATGTACGTCGGCCAAACTAAATGACAGCTGAAGACACGAGTCGGTGGACACAATTCTGACATAAGAAAGAAATGTGGCTCGCCGTTAGTATTTATGCATAAGATGAATAATAATATGATTTTGACTGGAAGGGAATTCAGATTTTGGATAACGAAAATTACAATAAAAGATTAACTTCTGAGATGATCTATATAATCAAACAAAAAAACGGATCGAAGCAAAATGATACCGAATTTCTTTTAGAAGTATATATTCTTATTATAGATGTTGTTACGTCCAGACCTCAAGTTTCTTTTATTTTGATGGGAAGAAAGAATTGGGAGGGGGCCAAGGAAGGACGCAACTGACATCGTTCTTGTGGTTATCGTTCTGAAGCGGGTGCCACAAGTCGGATGCACTTGATTATGTCCCAGATGTGACTCAACGTTGATACGCGACGCTACTACTCAATTCGAGATTGGTCATCCGTTGATCCTCTTTTAGGTCAAGGAACTTAATCCTTTTGACCAGAGATTGGATCTGTACGATCTTTGTCAAGACGCAACGAATCGGAAGGGTGCCAAAATAAAATTTAAACAATCATTTATATATAGATATATGTATATATATGTTTATTTAATTTAAGTTTATATTATAATAAATGCTAAGCTTGCTTAGATATTTGTATAAAATATATATTGTATATATATATATATATATATATATATATATATATATATACAGCTCCTGTACGCTTTACAAGTTACAATAACTATGTGTGTGATACATGTATTGTTTTTACAGAAATCTAGAGAAAAATGTGATAGGTTTCTGTGTGAGTGTATGTGCGTGCGTGCGTGTGTGTATATTAAAGGGCAGGAGAGGAACTTCTTATAAGTTCGATGAGACGTTCAAGTGATCAAGGTATACTCGTATCTCATCATAAGATGTGTTGTCTTCCGGAGGGAAAATGAGAGGGAGCAGAAAGTTCTGAGCTTTGGAAATTATCGAAGATAGGAGAATATAGGAGGGGGAAGGGAATTCAAAATCCAAGGAAGAGGCTGGAGAAATATTATTAAAGAACTATCGGTTAGGTCGGAAATAAGGTCTATCATAGGGACATGATCAGGGGGAGCCTTAATGTGGGGGAACCTTGAATGAGCCAATTTGTAAAAATTCAATTTCAATGTGAAAATTTTCATTTTTCACTTTCCATCCTAGAGATAAAATTTCATGATTAATACCTAGGAGTCAGTGCAAGCACTAGTGTACACTAGTTTAACTACAGAAAACAGACCTTGTACAAATAGTGCGAGAATTGGTAATTATTTAGAAGACACCCTTCACCTTCAATTTCAGTGAAATTATACTCATTCAGCGTGTTTTTGCATGAAACAAAAGAATCTGACAGTAAAATGTTGTGCCTAGTCCCGCGAATTGAGATATTAAGCGTTGAAGTTGACGACTATTGAGATTAGAAAATCTGTCAGTTGCGAAATATCGCGAAAAGCATGTGCTTTGATCACATTTTCATGCTTTATGGCTATATACAGGGTGCGGCAAAGAAACTTTTTTTAAAGGTTAATAAAAACGAAACTATTGCAGATATCGGTATAATTCTTTTTTCCTCTTACAGATCACCTCATCAAATTTTTTTTCATGCACTTTTGAAAATTACATCTATCAAATGACGGCCGCCGTTGTCTATGCACTGATTGAGTCGATTTCTGAAGTTTTGCGTCACTCTCTGAAGCATGTCCACCGGTATTTCGGCGATGGCGTTCCGAATGTTTGTCTTCAGGTGAGCTAGGGTCTCTGGTCGATCGTTGTAAACAATAGACTTCAAATAACCCCATAGGAATAATGAAGCGCGCTCGAAAGGCACGTTGAGTGGCGACAATGGAGCGGCCATTACCAAAGTATGCCTCGACGGCAAACGCGCGATGCTCTCTTGTCCAAAGCATGATCGAGACTGGCTGTGGGGGGAACAAAAATTGAGGACCTATCCTTTCGGACGCACCCCCTCCCAGCTTCCTACCTTCACCCCTTGCCGTTTGGCGCGTTTTTCAAAAAAGTAAGTTTCTCTGCCGCACCCTATACATGTGCATACGTTTTTTATTAACTTACGTATACAGCATATATTAATGTTTGTTTATTAATATTCAAATTGTCTCATCTTTCATCGTTTAGAGATTTACATATAGCAAGAACAGAGCAGACTTTCGTTTTGAATAAAAATGCATCGAATGAGCCTAATTTCATTAAAATCGGAGGTGAAGTAACGATTCTAAATAAATACAGATTAAAATACGTATACATAGCGCTGCATTAAGTTGTGATTTCCTAACCATAATGTCGTCACCTTTAATATCTTGGTTCGCGTAACTAGGCGTGACATTTTACTGCCAGATTCTTTCGTTTCATGCAAAAATGCTATAAATGAGCATAATTTTGTTAAAGTTAAAGATGAGGGGCGTCTTCTAAATAATTATCCGAAAATTTATGAGTAATAAAATGATAAATACGAGTATATATAAATCATAGCAAGCCTACATATAAAAACATTTTGTCATCATTATCTTTAATTAAGATTTTTTTTTAATGGAATTGCATTTATTTTTATCACACGAATCTGATAGTTCCATGTAAACAATATGGGACGCCATTTTTATCTAGCACTAAAACGGTTTTTTTATTCCTTGCCTGCACGCTTACACTCATCAGTTCTGGATTGCATTAGTTCAGTTCTAGTGTAATCCTAGTGCAGGAACAGAAAACAAACCTTTAATCGTGGCCCGCCAACACTAAAAAAAAACAAACTTTTTATATAGCGACAACCATAAATAAAATTACACAGAGTGAACTAACTTTGACCGTAATTAGTAGCAGAGAGCACCTGCGAAGCATGCATACAGTCGAACCTCGAAAAAGAAACTTATCGGGACTGATCGATCTCCGTGAAAGCAAACAAATGCGCATGCGCTAGCATATGTGCTTTATTACTATACAGGAGGTTAAGACACGACGGAGGTTAAAACAAAAACTAAAGTTAACTTTACAGAAGTTCGACTGTACAAATGTTTTATACTATAACTCCCGTAAATACCAACAAAAATAACATCAATGTTACAATTTCTTACTCAAGATCAATATATTAAACTATAGAAATTCTATAAACTCTAACAAATTACCCAGCAAACGAGAATGGAATAAAATGGATTTAAATTTTTTTAATGCGTACTTTAAATCCATGAAAATGGATTGAATGGATTGAAATGGATTGAATCCGAGCTGACACTAGTTTAATATTCGAAAAAAAAAATTTATATTTAAGGCTTACAACAAATTTTATTCCTAAGACATTTATAATAATTATACCTGAAATTAACTATAATATTTTAAATTGTGTTACGTCCTGCCCTCCATAAAAATATAGTTCTACTTTCCTCTTTTCTGTTTTTTCGTCTCGCGCTGAATTTTCTTTATTTTATTTTTATTTAATCTCACATCGTCTATTTATTCCTGTTAATTAATTGCGGATATTCCTAGTGAGAAATCTATCAGGCGTAATATGATTCGGTCATGCCGACACCGCGTGACACATGTGTCGAACCAATCAAAGCACCTGTAAGGCGCGTGCTGATGTATCGCGATGAAATTCTAGGCGAGATAACTCCACGCGGAGTTAAAAGATCGTTCCCATATGTTGGGATTATCATATCATGGTTATTGTTACGTCCAAACTCAGGAAAATGGATTTAAAGAGAGAAGGGAGTAGAAGGATGAAGTGTGGAAGGACGGTCAGACTCTAGTCTCGCAGGTATCCGCCCAGAAGCAAATACCGCGAGTCGAACGCTCCCTTTTTATTGCTCGCTTCGGAATATGTCAACGTCTCGTAAAGACGCTATGACACCTGTTTCCTACGAGCGTGCGATCGTCGGTCCGAATTTCGAGTCAGGGAAATCCCTTTAACTCGGGAATGGATCACGTGCGAGCTTGTTAGGGCAAGGTTTTAATGAATACGGGGTTTAATGGGGGGTTTCAAAAGTGAACGAGAACGAGAAGAATAATTACTAACATTATTTATTTTTATGTATTATAATTACTAACATTATTTATTTTTATGTTGCTTATCAAAAGATACGAATAACAGATGGTTATATAACGATCGGCATATTTACTATAATTAGTCTATACATTCTAATCTATTACATAAATACCGCAACAGTCTATTCAGTGTGCGCTTCATGTCGAGTAGTCGGGTGAGTCGGATGGGTTCTGATCAATCTATTTCATGGATGGAAACGGAGGAAGGAGGAAAAAGGTTATAAAAGAATCCCACTGGAACTAGGAATGGATCGGCGGAATTCGGGAGGAATACGGGGATATAGAAGAAATACAGGATGTTGAGGTTTGGCCGGTAATGGCATTATGGATTTTTTCAGGATCGAAGTAATGAGGGCCGATTGTGTAGGCCCCCTGAGGGATGGATGCGGTAGTAGTCCGTAGGAATTGAGTGATGAGTGACTCGAGAGTGTCACTCTCTAGGATTCGAAAGTAGGATCTAGGTGGGAGTGGAGGAATTTCCTCTAAGAACTCCACGCTGTCCGTGGAATTCGTCGGGGACGAAATTCCTCTGGAGGAAATTGAGATCGGATCGACTGACGAATCGGATGACAGTGGAGGAGTATCTGGAAGGATTCTCTCCGTCAGTGCGTCCGAAAACGCGGATGCCGGCGATCGAGGGGGAGGGGAAGAAGTTTGCGGGGGAAGTGAGGATGGTTGAGGGGAAGGTAAAGGTGGTTGAGAGGGAGGTATAACCTCAGACTGATTAGCCGGCGGAGCCGGTGGTGACGAGAGTGGTGGTGGTGGCAAGTGGTCCTCGGCCGGACGACCCTGTTCTCGTGAATTCCCGAGGTACTTCTTGAACTCCTCGTCCAAGAGTCTCCGCGCTTCCCGATAGGCACGGCTTCTAAGCCACCCCTTGTAAGGACGAATCAGACGCGGCACTATAATTTAGTATAAATTATAGCGGATGGTTCTTATGTGTGTGTGTGTGTGTGTGTGCGCGCGCGCGCGCGTGCGTGTGTGCGTGCGTGCGTGTGTGCGTGCGTGCGTGCGTGAGCGCGCGCGTGTGTGTGTGTGTGTGTGTGTAAATGGGACTTACTGTTGTTCTGCGGATGTGGGTGGATCTAACGGCCGAAATTGTTGGTCCCAGCACTCCACGGAGGGTTGCCACTCGGATGTGGAGGCTCCGGTCGAGTCACTCTTATTACTTGACAGTAATAACAAATAGATCACTCGATCTAACGGATCGCGGATTACAACTGATCGGTGGAGCGATAAGGTCACGGATTGGCAAATTTCGTGTTAGAAATGGAGTTTTACTGACAACTGCGACCGGCAGAGTACGTTTGAAAAATGCCTGACAACTGATAACTGACGACCGACAGAGTTTAGTTGAAAAGTGACTGATGACTACTGACTGCGCGTTCCTCGTGGAGGGCCTCTTTTTATATTGGTGAGTTAGTGATGCCGAGTGCAGAGCACACGTGTGCTGTTGGCCTAATCTAGGATTAGGATTAAGGATATCGGTTGTAAAATGGGATACAGGGGTATGTGTCTAAGACAACTTTCGTCATCAATCATTTGCCGGATGTCCAATAATTTAGAGCCACATGTGTCATTTATTGCAGACAACTGCTGTTCTATAATTCTAATCTATTTATTCTTCCTATTGCTCGGGATAAAGTCCGCCTATTTGGTACTTGATTCAAATATCTAATCCAACTCTGTCCCGAGTGGATTATTAGTTCAAAAAGGTAAATGTTATTCGGCTCGTCGCTATTGTAACCTCTTATGGTAGAAACAGATCTACCGGTATTACTTGTTAATAATTTTTATGATGATGATGAAAGTTTTTAGTCGAAGAAAAGAACTGTGGAGTCCGGACGTAACACTACACAAGGTTTAAGAAAAGCTAATTTGGTCGAATCTCCTCAACGCCTAATCTCTCCGAATAAGAATAAGCCATCGCGCACCAATCACGGCCCGCGACGCGCACATCGTTTGTCGCTCCGAATCTTTAACGGGATTTCGCCGCTCTGACTGAGAATATTGTTGATTTCGAAATCTAGCGCTATGCCTAATACATTTTTGGTTTGATTTACTTTGATCATTGTGACTGCTTTAATTAGCTTAAAATAGATAAGTAAACGCGAATTCGTCGCGTTAAGGAGCGCCGACTAGTCGATAGTCGGGGAAAGAGTAGCGCGGACCACGGAGAAAGGCCCAAAATCTAAATAATTTGTTAATTACCTTAAAATTCCACCAATTAACGCGAAATTAATTCGATCCGTCAGTTATAAATTGAATTAGTGCCGAACCGAACCGTGCCGAATTTCAGCCCGATGGGACTAAAATTTGCATAGGAAAAATCATTTTCTAAAATCGGCACGTATTACCGATTCCGGGAAATTCGAGCTCCTCCTTCCTCCCAACTCACGAGCGCCATCGACTGGCGCCTATATAAACGGGGCTAAAACCGATTGATTAGTTCGACAGTTGGACTCAATTGGATACAGTAATTCAGTCACTGAAATATCTCTCGATTCGCAATGCACATAAAGGAAGAAAGTGTGTTTCACGCATGTGTTAATTAATTTCTTTCAACCTTTCCCTCTTCTATACCCCTCGGGTTGACCGTGCTTGTAGGAACTGCTCAGCTCTTCCCCTCCTTCTTAACTGACTGCGCTTGTAGGAGCTGTTCAGCCCTTCCCCTTCTCCTTGGCTAACCGCGCTTGTAGAAGCTGCTTAATCTTTCCCCTCCTCCTTGGCTGACCGCGCTTGTAAGAGCTGCTCAGCTCTTCTCTTCCTCCTTGGCTGACCGTGCTTGTAGGAGTCGCTCAGCCTGTCTCCTCCCAGAATTGACCGCGCTCATAGGAGCTGCTCAATTCTTCCCTTCGTTATTATCTGCTTCCTTTACAATTTATTTTCAATTCCGTTTCTTTAAAAGATAATTATTCAATTAACCGCGACGGTAATGTAATAAAAAAACCGCTTCCCGTAGAATAACTAAAAGAGGAAACCGCGCAAGGAGGCGTATCCAAGCCTTACGAATTTACCAGGAACTGAAGGCCATTCGAGACTTCGATCCGTTGATTTTTCCGCCGGACTCTCCCACTCCTGCAGCCCCCGCAGACTTCGAAGGCTGCCAGCTTGAGCTCGGACTATCACGCGCGGCTAGGGAAACGCGCGCGCCACTGACCACCGAGCAAAGAAACTCCAGGATAGGCTCAACTACCCCATGCCGGCGGAGCATGCGTCCCACGCCTGTTACTAAACAGGCCCCGAATCCGCGCGGGCCTCCGTGCCACTCCTCGTTGATCGTCTCTAATATTCCGGTGCAATTCTGCATCGCTCGAGTATCCACATACGGGTATATGATATATAAAAACATGAAACCTTATCTTGAGTTATATTCAGTTTTCATTAAATCCTTTCTTCCATCTCCTCCCGAAGGGTATGATATGATGAAACGGCTCGATTTGCTCGGATCCATCATAAATTTTCTCGCTAAATAAATACTAATCAATTTGATATTTGTTATGACTACAGCTATTCGCCGAAACGTTAACGCTAATAACAAATTCAGCAAGTAATCCATAAATTGATCAGTATATTTTGTACTGATAAAGAATAATGCCGAACTCCATTGCAAGAGAACAGTAACCATTAACCTAAAATTTTCAGCTAATTATAATAATTTAATTATCAAAAGAGGATTTATGTAGCATACGATACGCCGGCAAGAGCGGTGTCATGGTTTGCCGCTCGATCTGAGACTCGCTCCTACTCTAATCATACCTCCTCTACTCTGACAACCACTCTGACACTCTTTCAATCCTATGTCCTACCCATGATATAACGCAAAAATATCCAACTCGCGACCATTAGTTATTCTCAGCATGAGAATTCGTAATGCATAACGTAATTGGTAACAGCGGAGATAATAACGAGAACCGTTGCATCCTGAGTCGGAAATTCATAACGCGACAATACTTAAATTCGTTACGGGACACACGCAGTGATGTAACAATTGGTATTAAAAAACGCACCTTAGTGGGATTTGAACTTGGGACCTCTGGATTATGAATCTTTTACGTTATCCGCTACACTTCTTCAATTGGTAAATGTGTTATTCATTCTCTACTTCAATTCTCTACAATCAGCTAAACTAGTAACAAAATTATGTAGATATAATAAAAACATCATCATTTAACAGATATAATAAAGTATAAACAATTTACATTATTATGGCCCGATTGCACTTCGAGCACTTTGAGCGAGACTTAAAACTCTCTCTATCTCGTTTTAAAGCCGAAAAAGAGACAGAGACAAAGAGAGTTTTAAGCTTAGCTTAAAATTAAAATAACGTTGGTACAATCGGGCCTGTGAGACAACATTGGATAATCTAATCTCGCTTGATCGATGTCGCGCGTGATTAGCCTAATATTCGGATTGTGTTCGACTTGGTTTGTGAATGTTCACATTGATCATTCATTTTATTTCTAATGAAAGAGAAACAAAAGAACATAGCTCAATTATTTTTGCGTTACAATTTTTTTAAACTTAGTTGGATTTAAATAAAAAATTTTCTACTTATAATTTTGAACAATTTAAGTAGCATTTATAGTCCATTTTTAAATAAAAACTTTTTTTATTCAATTAAATTAAAAAATTGCATTTTATATTCAGAATATTGAATTGAGCAGTATTCACATTGCACAGAAATTGTTGATATTATTTTTGAATTTAACTGAATTAAAAAAAACTGTACTTTCTATTCACAATTCTGAATTGAGTAGTATTCACGATGCACAGAAAATGCTAATATTATTTTTAGATTGAAAGGCATAGAGATATGCTCTATTCAATTCCTATAATTTTTTATTCCGTTACATTGTACAATATTTGTACTGAATTAAAGTGGAACATACCACGTACTTGTACCACTTTAATTCAGTACAAATACAATGTAACGGAATAAAAAATTACAGGAATTGCATAGAGCATATCTCTATGCCTTTCAATCTAAAAATTAAAGTGGAACATACTTGTACCACTTTAATTTCTAAAAATTCCCTCTTTTTCATAATTTTATTAAAGGTCTAGTTGTGTGACAAAGAAAAAATTAATTTCAGAAATTATAATTGCGTGCCAAGATGATTGTCCGACGTATTGGTACGCAATTATAATTTCAGAAATTAATTCATTTAAATGAATATATATAATAGTTCAATATCTTAACATTCAGATCGTAGTGACGCTTCGTATTTAAAGTAAGTATCTAAATGGTCTTATTTCCAATCTTATTGTTCTCATTACATCCATGACAAGCGAGTTGTCAACATCGCGTAATATGCCAATACTCAAACAGCCATATAAGTTTTAAGTAATTATAATCAGTTGTAATTTTAATTTTATTTATTAAATTTTACATTATTGATTCAATGATTATTTAATAAATTTAGTAACTTAATGGACATTGACATATGGATGCGAATTGACTTATCCAGATTATTCACACATTATTCACAGTTCAAATTACGACGAACAAATATGTAAGTTCACACAATCTAATGTTCAATTTTGTATTTGACGGTAATTATTGTATATATTTTAGTCTTTATCATTAATGTATTTACTGAAGAGGATCCAAACCAAGGATCGGAACGTACTTCAATTATTGTATATAATAAAACGTAATTGCAATAACATCGGCTTTCAAGATTTTTTATTCTTTATCAATATATTAAATTCAACATAATGTAAGTGTATGTAACGATTACATAGTTGCGTGAAAAATTATAACATATTAATGTTACATTAATAATAGTTGATAGAACAGTTATTTTTCTCTGATATGTGTTTCTTATTTTAGATTTATTTCCATTCATCAAAATTATTCCACATTGATAACAAAAAAATTATAAGGAAAGGTACCATATCAAGTTTGTTTTATCTATCGCACTAACTATCATTAACATATTATAATTTTTTACGCAACTATATAATCGTTACATGTACTCGCATTATATTAAATTTAATATATTAATATTGAGTAAAAAATTATAACATTGATGTTATTTTTGCTGGCATTTACGGGAGTTATAATATAAAACAGTTATATGCACGCTTCGATACTAACACAGTATAGCTGATTTTAAAGGTTTCTCATCAGAAATTCCAGCAACATCAACTCATTTTTGTTTCAATTTAGAATCTTGACCAAATCTTATGATTAATCTCAATAATAACCTTCCTTATTAGAATTGGTGCATCTTGGAATACTGCATCTGGTAAGCATTTCGTAATATGCACAAAATACAGATATCTGAAATGTAAAAATTCGTAGTTTTATTTCATCTTTATATATACGAGGATGGTCCCAGAAGTACCCGACCTGACATACAAATGGCGGTTGTTGTATTAAAAAAATCACTGTAGGAGAAAGCACCAACTTTCTAAAGCTTAACTATGAAGTTTGAAGACGCTACGTTGTTCAGTATTTGTTTGGCAGCCATCAATAGTGGACGATCTCGGTGAATTTGCAAAGATGGAAAAAATTGGTCATCGTTGTGTGATACAATACTTTCATTTGAAAGGTCTTAGCCCAACCAATATCAAAGCCGAGCTGGATTCTACTCTGGAGGAGTCTGCTCCTTCGTTTACAACAGTAAAATATTGGGTGGCAGAGTTTAAACGAGGCCGTACGAGCTGCGAAGACGAACATCGCAGTAGTCGACCAAGTGAGGTGGCCATTCCAGAAATGGTGAAGAAAATCCACAAAATGGTATTGGGTGACCGTCGATTGAAAGTGCGCGAGCTAGCAGACATGGTAAACATTTCAAAAAGTGCTGTACATCGCATATTGGCTGAAAATTTGGATGAGAAAGCTATGCGCAAGGTGGGTGCCACGCTTGCTCACAATTGAACAAAAGCAGCCTCGAGAGGATGTTTCAATCAAGTATTTGACGATGTTTCGCAGCAACAAAGCCGAATTTTTGCGCCGATTCATAACCATGGATGAAACATGGGTCCACCACTTCACACCTGAAACGAAGGAACAGTCGAAGCAATGGACTGAAAAGGGAGAATCGGCTCCGAAGAAAGCAAAAACAGTTCCATCGGCAGGCAAGGTCATGGTGTCAGTTTTCTGGGATGCGCGTGGGATAATTTTCATTGATTACCTTCAGAAAGGAAGAACAATCAATGGCGAGTATTATGCGAACTTATTGCAACGTTTGGGTGATGAAATCAAGGAAAAGCGGTCACATTTGGCGAAAAAGAAAGTGTTGTTTCATCAAGACAATGCACCAGTTCACACATCCATTATCGCGATGGCCAAAATCAATGAGTTAAAGTTCGAATTGCTTCCCCACGCATCCTATTCGCCAGATTTAGCCCCCTCGGATTATTTTCTCTTTCCAAACTTAAAAAAATGGCTCGGTGGTAGAAGATTTACCAACAATGAAGAGGTGGAGTCTGCGGTTAATGGCTATTTTGAGGAGTTCAACGGTTCTTACTATAAACAAGCCATCGAAGCTATTGTACATCTCTAGGAAAAGTGTATCGAGCTAAAAGGAGACTATGTTGAGAAATAAAGATATTTTTTCCCAAATTTTTTATGTTTTCTTTGTTAGGTCGGGTACTTCTGGGACCACCATCGTACAATAGAGGGAGGCATATACTTCCAAGATTAATAATATGTATCACTTATAAAGATTTGACTAGTTGTAAAATAACTGCGACTTTTTCAATTTTTCTCTAATCTATTCTAACCAATTTCTGCATTCGTGAATGCCCTATGAAACTTTGATGACCAATCAGAGGAGACCGAATCACGTGATATGGTTTGCCACTCTCTCCCTGTGAAACTCTCTAGAAATCGTCCATCTCTAGCAAAAAGAATACATATTAAACAAATGTAACATAAAGAAACATGATTAACGCTATGTGCCATAGTAGCGAGTGGAATGACTTTCTGACAGGCCGCATGAACAAATATTAAATTGTGAGTCTCTAGAAGATAAAAGATTTAGTAACAAAATTGTCTACAAAAAATTAAACTGTCAGAAATTCTATAAAGCAAGTTCGATATTTTAATATCGAAGAATTCAAGATTTTCAAGAAAAATTTTTGACGAAGAATATTATGTAGCTTTGAGATCAAATTTTCTTTATTTTTTTTCTGATATTTGTTACAATAAATAGTGATGGAATTGATATTTCATCATTTTTGCGTTAGTATTTGGCTAAATATTCATAAATCTAAAAATCTATCGATAAAACATATCAATCTCCATCGTTGTTAGAATAAACCAAGAAATGTTGAATTCATCAGTAAAACAATAAGTACAGCAGGATATGATCATTTGTATTTATACAGGCAAGTGTAGTGCCTACACTTTACATATGCGTATCTCTTTTAAAAGATACACATGGTATATAAAATACATATACATACCATCTGATCAAATTTGACCCGGACTGGTTAAAAAAAACAACAATTTTATGTATTTTAATATAAATCTTTATGATCGCCTTCAAAATAGCCTCCTTCTGAGTCAATACAAGCATGCCAACGATTAATCCAATTTTCCATACACTTCTTATAGGCCTCGGCCGGGATGGCCTTTAGTTCCTTTAGCGAATTTCTTTTTATGGCCTCAATCGATTCATGGCGCGTTCCCCGGAGCGGATATTTGAGTTTCGGAAACAGAAAAAAGTCACAGGGAGCCAAATCTGGCGAATACGGTGGCTGAGCGATGACTTTTATTTCGTGTTTGGCCAAAAATTCAGTCACAATCAGGCTGGAATGTGACGGCGCATTATCGTGGTGAAAAATCCATGAATTGTCTGCCCACAAATCCGGCCGTTTACGACGAATTGCTTCACGTAGACGCCTCAAAACGGCCAAGTAGTATTCCTTATTGACCGTTTGACCCTCTGGAACGAATTCATGGTGAACCACACCACGGTAATCGAAGAAAACGATGAGCATCGTCTTGATTTTCGACCGACTTTGACGTGGTTTTTTCGGCTTCGGTTCATTTTTGGCGCGCCACTCGCTAGATTGTTGGGCAGTTTCGACGTCATATTCATAAACCCACGTCTCGTCACCAGTAATGACGCGTTTGATGAATGTAGGGTCATCAGTTACGTTGGCAAGCATCTCTTCTGCGACCTCTACTCGACGTGCTTTTTGCAAAAAATTCAGGTCTTTCGGTACGAGTCTGGCGGCGATGCGCTTCATACCCAAAACATTAACCCAAATGTGTTGAGTCGATCCATAAGAGATGTTGAGAGCTTCTGCTATCTCTCTAATGCCAACACGACGATTTTCAAGCACAATTTCCTTCACTTTTTCCATGTTATCGTCGTTAACAGAGGTGGATGGACGACTTGCATGAGACAAGTTTTCTATGACCTCACGACCCTCACTGAATGCTTTATGCCACTCAACTACTTGCGTTCTCGATAGAGTAGACTCCCCAAAACACTTCTGCAACATTTTCAATGATTCCGTAGCCGTAATTCCATTGGAAACACAAAATTTCAAGCAAACTCGTTGTTCAATTTTTTTTTCATAGTAAAAATCGCCAGAGAAACTTTTTGCGTCGTAAACAAATGGCTGCCAAACACACACTAACTGACGTATCCCGCTCAAATTTCACACGAATGTCAGAGAAGGTTGTACCAATCTAGAAAAAAAAATTTTTACCGATTCAATTTACGCGCGCGGTTTAAATGGACCAGTCCGGGTCAAATTTGATCAGATGGTACATATCATAAAATACATATACATATACGAAAAATATTTATTCATCGAAAGTTCGATAAACAACGTAAAAATATTAAATTAATAACAAATTTAATATTATTTGAGATTTCTGAGTAGTCGCTGGGATCATATTGAATCATAACATCATAAACAAAAAATAACATAAAGTTTTTTGCATGCTATTTGTATTTAAATAAAAAAAAATTTGGATAAAACAAAGTAAGGATATCATTTTAAAACATTCATGAAAATGGAAGAAAACTTTTTTTATCTCCCTTGATATCATTGTAGATAGTTTGAGGGATTTTTTTTTTAATTTGGAAGATATGTAAAATATTATACATCAAAGTACACAAAGATGTTTATCCACATACATCGAAGAACAACGTGGTTTACAAAATTTCATGCAGTGATTGTGACGCTACGTACGTGGGATAGACAGAAAATTAAAGACAAGGATTGCAGAACATCGCAATCACATTAGATACAACACGTCGGCACGATCTGTAATAACGGAGCATAGGAGACAACTAGACCATGAATTTAAATGGGATGAGGTCGAAATCTTAGACGAAGAGCCCTGCTATCGGAGACGTTTGGTTTCAGAGATGATTAACATCAAGAAACAAAAGAATGGTCTCAATTTACAGACTGATACCGATGGCCTCCACAAAGCTTATATTCCCATCATAAATAGAGTTTGACTTTCGGTTACGAACAGTCCGTCTCCTCTCTCAGTCTGTGTTGATCCGCACTACTGAACGTACATGAAAATCGATACATAATGTCTTACATATCTGCGCTCCTTCTCACTGTACATATTTCATAAGTTTTTAATTTCTTTTTGGACATATTAATTCAAACTTCTTACATATGATTTCTGGTGAGTTTTTTATGAAATAATTTTTATTGACTTTGTTGGATTTTCGGTATTTTATATTATTTTATTTATGCGTAGTTGTCGGTAGTACGTTTTTTTGTTTTTTAATTTATCCTTTTTATTAACTAGAACTTTACCAATGACATTTTTAATACTTTTGACTGTTCAACCATACGGAAATTATGTTTCGAGATCAAGACTCACCCGAACTGTGATTATTCTGAATATGCGAACATTTGCGACAATTGATTTTATTCTGTTATTTTTTCGTTATACTAATGTCTGAAGAGGGCTCAAACCGGTAGCCGAAACTTGTAATTTATTAGTTTATAGTCTAATTTTTTTGCGTGATGTTTCATCGCTGTTAATATAATATATAATTTTATGAAAATTTAAAAAATGTGGTTGACTCTTACTTCGCCCGTTGATTGAGTTTTGTTATTATAATTTGGAAGATTTATTTCTTTCCATCGAAATTTTTAGCAGTACAAAAATTAAAAGAATTTTTGGGGGATTCTTTTGAAAGGAAGTACAAAGAAATTTAAATTACTAAATATTTAAAAAATCGCAATATATGGGGATAATTTTCAAACAGACCTGCCAACTAACATTGCTTGACAGTCAGTAAATAGCATATATAGTGAATAGGCTACGTATTAATATATAAACGCATTTCACGTGCCCTTTGCGACTATTTACTGACTGTTAGGCATTGTCGTTGGTAATTGACCTGTACATACTCAGCTTGAATTGTGCGATATCTCAGTGCAGTTCGTGCAATTTCTTATTCCATTGGTCATTTTCATTTTTGTATTCTATCCATTTTACAATCTCGTCCCGTTCTTAACTTTCGCGTGGTGGTATGTGAGAGAGAGCTCGCCTGAGGACCACTCCTCTTTGACCCGGGCGGGGGATTGCGGACGGATCTGATTTCGAAATCAGAAGAGAAGTCAGTAGATTCGTGCCTTGATCTCATTAGAGAAGAAAATCAAGTTTTTTTTTAAGCAGGGAAAGCGTTTTCCCAGAATATCTTCGCCGGTAAGAGCCAATGTCTTAGATTCTTTCGAATTTTAAAGATCAAATATCCTTAAGAAGAATACAGATAAAAAGTCTAAAAGCTCGAAAAAAAAAGAATAAGAGGGCTTATAAAGAGGCGCAGAAAGAAAGTGATGATTATTCTAGGAATAAAAAAGTAATCCCACTTCTTCCTTTAAATAACAGATCTCAGTCTCTTATTAATGCCCAAACGTCTAGCGACATTTCGTCCATCTCTGACATTATCATGCTTGAAGTATCAAAATAATTGCAGACGAATCTTGATGCTGAGGGCGATGGGAAATTAGGTATTTCAGAAAAGATTCCCCCACCTGTGAATAAAAGACATTGGACAAATAAACACCTGCATAATAAGGACAAGATACCTAGGGAATCTTCTCCTAAAACTTTCAATACAGAAACGACAAGTAACACGATTAATCCTCTAGATAGATTTTGTAAGTTGGAGCATCAACAAATCGATGGTGATTTTTCGAAGAAAATCATCTTCAGCGATTTTCAGAGGAGCATTTTCAACTTAATGGGTACGTGAATAAACAAAACTGTCGAATTTGGGGGACTGAAAATCCACAAGTGATCCAACAGCTTCCCATGCATCCACCACGAGTCACTGTTTGGTGCGGATTTTGGGTTGGAGGAGTGATTGAGTACTTCTTCGAGAATGCTGCGGGAAATGCGGTTACCGTCAATGGTGTTCGTTATCGTGACATGATAACCAACTTCTTATGGAAAGAATTGAACGGCATAGACTTGGAAGACATATTCTTTCAACAAGATGGTGCAACCTGCCACACTGCGGACGAAACAATGCAGTTATTGCAGACGAAGTTTCATGGTCGTGTTATTTCGCGCCGCGGCGATGTGAATTGGCCACCAAGATCGTGCGATTTGACGCCATTGGACTTCTCTCTTTGGGGTTTTCTGAAAGGAAAAGTGTATGCCAATGATCCACAGACCATTCCGGAGTTGAAGGAAGAAATTAGACGTACCATTAATGAAATTAATCCGCAATTATGCCAAAATGTCATTGAAAATTTTGTCAAAAGAATGAACGTTTGCAAACAGAGTCGAGGCGGCATTTATCGGATATTGTGTTCCACATATAACCTCCATGTTTGTACTTTATATTAAACTAAAAACATGTGTACTTTTCAAATAAATAATATGTTTTATTAATAAATTAAAATGTCAGGTCATTTTGAGACACCCTTTACAATAAAGACGATCAGTCTCCCTACATTCTCACTATACAACAAGAACCTAGTAACGACAAAGCCCGGCTCAATCCTATTACAGTCGTGTTATTTCAAAATACGTATGTGAGTAACTACATCATAAAGGTTAAGTCTGCCGGTCGTAAAGTAACGGTTTTACTCAATAATCTTGATAAAGTAAACAGCCTTACTCAGTTTGAGGCTCTTAAAATTCATAATTTAAACTCTGTCATTCTAGCATTTAGAGTCACGAGAGCAGGTGTTAGGAATCGGAATATCCCGATTGACACAACCGAGGAAATGATTTGTAATGAATTTAACTCTTCTTTCAAAATTGTTTCAGTGGCCATCTCGAGGCTTTCCACCGGTTTTTTGGTGAACCCTGCAGTGCGACGAAATTGTGTGCAAGCGTTCCGCACTTCTTAAAATCTACAAGCAATTCTCTACCATTGAAAATTATGAAGCATATCGTGAGGCCGCGCGCGCGCGCTGTGAGACAAGCAAAATGTGCTTTTCAGGGGAAGGGGAGGAGACGCAGGAATTAGAAAACCTTCTGTGAAAGCTTCAATCATCTTACCCTTACCTTGGAAATGTGGAGGATGATTACAAAATTTAAGAATCGCCGATTGGTGCTTTCAAACTCGTGGGGAGGTGGTAACATTTCTCATTCTAATGATGTAGACATTCAGAGAATTATCGGAAATGTATGTCCTGATTCTTGATCTCCTGCTCCTTCCAATATTCCTACACATCCACAAGCAGTTCCTTGTTTTGGTTAGACTCTCCCTTTTCATGCGGTAAGTTGCAGGCCGCTTTGGAATCGATCAAGGCTTCTTCTAGTCCAGACCTCGACTGCATAGACTATCAATTCTTTAAAACTTTCCCTAATGATCTTTTAATATGTCTTCTATCCATTTTTACCAACTATTTCAAGCAATTACTTTTCCAGAGCAGTTTCATTCGATCGTTCCTTAAGCCTCAGGAGAATTACCATCCCAACATCTTCCTCACATCCTGTGTACTTAAGATTGTAGAGCGTTGATCCTCAATCGATTATATTAATTGGCGGAATCTCTCTCTTCCTCCATGTCACCTTTTTTCTCGAACAATCAGTTCGGATTTAGAAAATTCAGATCCTGCCAAGACAACTTAATAATTCTCACTACTAACATTCACACAGACTTTATACATAAGCTGGACAGTAGCAATCTTATAGATATCAAATCCGCATTTGACAATGTACTGCCACATATTCTCCTGTATGATCTCGTTGACCTAGATTTTCCTCTTCTTTTTATTAATTTCATTAAAAACCTTATTTTGTTTCGCACGATTCAATTCGTTATACAAGGCTTTCTCTCTCGGATCCGCTAACATCTCGCCAGCTTATTCACATTGGAAGCTTTGAAATTTCATTAAACAACTTAGCGGCATTCTTAGTGGGCAGGAGTTTGGATATCTCCCCTAACAAAACTCAAATGATGATCTTCACGAAAAAAAAAAGAATCTCTCCACGGAAAACTTGAGTATAGTTTGTGAGCCATACCATCTGTCCTTCTCCCTACGTTAAGTTTCTCGGAGTCATTTTAAATCCCAGATAAAAAATATTTGGAACATATCATTTACAAAGGAAAGAGAACAACTCAAATCATTGCCGCTTTAAGAGCACACAGTGGGGAGTCCACTCTAACCTCCATCTCACAATGTACATAGCATCTCAGAAATACGTGGTCAAATTTTAGTATCGTATTCTATTGTCCAGGATTGTAAGGATGGAAAAACGTAATAAACATTCTACTGTCTCTAAGAATGAAAAAGATCATATAAACATAGATCCGGAAATTTTTCTTTTTTTGAGATATAAACACTTTTTGCTTATCTTAAAAGTTTACATGAATAGAAATCATACGAAGTAAATGTTGTGGTAGAGTAAGTGATACTGTTATCAAAGGCAGCTTATCGTAATAAAATAATTTTTATCTAAACGTTGCATGATTAAGATAGTGTTACCAAGATGATTTATTCAAATATTGAGGCAGCAGATATACTCGTTTAATGTATGAATGAGCTAACGGAAAGTAAAAGACTTTAAAGAAGCTCTGAATCTGTATCGTGAAACACAAAATAGTCATTTTTAGCAATTTCTTCAAGTAAATTACAAACCTTTAAAATATTCTTTCGTAAACAAAAAGTGTTTATATTTTAAAAAGGAAGAATTTCCGGATCTATGTTTATATGATCTTTTTCATTCTTAGAGACAGTAGAATACGATATCAAAGTTTAATCATCTATTTCTGGAACATCCTGTATAAATCTTAGATCATGGAATATGCCTTGTCAATATTCGCTCTCAAAGATAACAATTCACTAAAAAAAACTCCAGCGTATTCAAAATCCTCGATTATCATAACTCAACCTCAATCAATGTGATCCATCCGATCTTCCTCTCTTCAAACATCGATTTCAATACCTTGCAGCCACATACTTTATTAAAATTTCGGTGGAGGATCATTTTGTAATTACAAAAATGCTGGAACTATGCGACTCTGTTCCAGGATTCCTCTTTCCCATCCCACTTTTCAGTGTATTTGAAAGCTTCTTTGGAGATGTGATTAAACACTCTACGGTATTTTACACCGATGACTTTCAAAAATTGATGATAATATTTATATTGGGGCGGCGGTTACGTTCCCCAGTTGAACCATCAGATGATGGCAGAATCTCCTTTTATGTCTCAATTTATACAGTGGAAGCATGGGCTATTTATAACGCTTTGCTTACTGCTTTAAATGTAAACCTAAAAAAAATATCCATAATTTCAGATTCTAAAAGTGTGTTAGAAACCATCAATGGATATCGTAACAAGACGAACAATTATTTCATCCCGTCTATTAGAGTCCTTATGGAGGCGGAGTCTCGTTGTACTCAAAATACATTTGGATTCTCTCGCATTGTGATATCCGAAATCAGGCTAAAAGAGCTATTTGAGAAGACATACAGATCAATTTTAAAGTTCCATATTCTGATCTCTTTACTATTCCTAAATCTCAGCTAACTAACTTTTTTGAGAAATACGTAGAAAGATCATCCTAAATTAAAGGAGAATATTTCATTAAAAATATTTATAATAAAAAGAGGATTCATCTCTCTTTTGATTCATCTCTCTCGCATCCATTATTACACTTAATCGCCTTCGTAGTAATCACTTTAACTTAAACTTTAGTCTCTTTCGGAAAAATATTATAGACCCTTTCTACTACGGCTTCCACTTCCAGGACCTTCAACGCATAATATTTTATTGTCCTTCACCGCACATCACGCTTACCCCCTTTGTCATGCTCTAACTGAGGATAGCAGCTCTATCAACCACGCTGCAAGCACTGTTTAATCCTTCGTTCAAAAATGTACCGCTTATTTGTTAGCTTCAGCAAAGCCATCGTCGGAACTTTTGATTTTTGTATTTACACGCTTGCGCAGACGTTTCGATCTCTGAGCACGGACCTGTCTTAGCAGTGATAGCCGCTCACGGCTTCCTGCCGTGAGAATTAGAGCCGTATGGACTCCGTTTTATTTGGTGACTTAATGTCGCCAGTTGTGTCTGAACAATCAGAAACTTCTACACACCTTTTTACGCATAGTGAGAAATCTAATAACGTGATGTCGCCTTTGTATTCACGGAGGAAGGAGCCAATAATCAAGAAGAAGAAGAAGATCTACTGTTAGAGTCAAAAAGATAGCTTTATTCTATTTTTTTGATGTTTTAAAATGATTTCATTATTTTGTTTTATCAAATTCTCTCTTTATTTACAAATGGCATGCAAGAAACTTATTTCTCGCTTATGACGTCACAATCTAATATGACCGCAGCAAGTATTCAGGAGCTTTAATGACTGTTTATACGCGGACCACCTTTATCTTCTTTTAGCTCCAGTAGAAAATACACACATCGAAAAAGTTTTATATCGATTAAATTGCGTATTTAATTATGTGATACACAGAGAAATAACGTCAATAACACTAACATTATGCATTGAAAGAAATAAAGTGAACAGGTAAAGTTATAAGAAAAATTATTTTTTATCTTGATATAAAGAGAGAAATTCATGAAAAGGGGATGAGACGCAAAACTTTTTTCGATGAGTATATCAATAAGAATTAATTAATCGCAATAGCCAAAATGACAAATTTATTTTTTCTCTTTGAACGAAGGACACAATTCTTTAACAATCTAATGTTACAATATCGCGGCAAGCAAATATCATTGTCGTCGAGATTACTCTGAAATACAATCATAAAGCGTGTGACAATGAAACATTAGCGTTTGTTGCACGTAGCCTTTCGGTTATTGATAGAAGCTATCAATTAATTTTGATTATTTCATGAAAATAATAAATAGTTGATGACTAATTCTATCTGTTCTTTTATTTTCCAATCGCATGAAACTGTAATTTAATTCACTCGTTTCCAATTTATTTTTTACTATTTGATTTTATTTTCGGAACTAATACAACGATATATTTCATTTTCACAAAGATATCTTATATATTCTCATTTTTCTCTCATTATTTTTTAGAAAATCAGATACAGTAATAAGTTGATATTACGAAATTCATCATTATTTTTACAGCTAGTGGCAATAATCTATTCATCAAAGATATTACACAAACGGAGTTGAATAATATATTATTGGATACACACACGCGCGCGCGCGCGCACACACACATACACATTCAGAGTGTCCGATATAACTAAAAGTCCTCTCTCATAAGTAGCTAGAGCGGACAAAACTGAACGAATTGTCGAAAAAAGTCCTGTACTATTTTGTAATAAGTAGCAATTTTAAAAAATCTGCAATTAAACATATATCCACCTAACCTACCATCAAATGTAAGCGCGCAGCGAAATACTACCGCTATCATAAGATAGTAAGTGCACAGGAAGTTGTTTACTATTATACAAGCAGCAATGGCAACGTATGCGTGGCGAAATAAAAAACTTCCCCAAAGGATGATCATATCTTGGTGTGCGCTTGCATGTGATAATATACCAGATGGATACACGCTCATTTAGCGATTTTTAGTAATTCATGGTTATCATAGACCTGAAAAACCTGAAAAAATCATGGAAATTTAAATGGGTCATGGAAAATCTGGAAAAGTCAGAGATAAATATAAGAAACTGGAATTTTGAGCAAAATTCCCTTAAAATACTTTTATTTCAAAGAATTGTTATAATTTTTTAGATAATATGCTTAACGTTTATAATCAAATATTGATTTTCTTATTGTTAGTATTGCAAATTATATACTACGCCATTCTTATGTAAAAAAAATGTAAATAATTAGTCAGATTAAGGAACACTCCGCTGATAACCTTAATCTTGATATGTTGTCATGGTCATGATCCTGAATGACCTCCGATAGGTTTTAGATGACTGTCGTCCTTCGTGAAAAAGTTATTAACAAAAAATGTTTTAAAAATAACGTTTTATTTCTACTACATTTTTCAGAAATATTCAGAAATATTTGGAAAGTTTAATGGTATATAATAACCTAATCCTAATTTAACTATGGTATATGATTGGGTTAAGATTAGATTATTATATACCCATGGATATATAATACAACTATGTAACAGTAGTATTTCCTGCTTTAAAATATGTTTGCTATTCGTATACTGTAGAGAAGTGAGAGTTGAAGGTAAGAGTCGTACGTCCCTTTGCAGAGGAGAAAAAGGGTGAGAGTTGCTTCTGCTGAAAGTCATGCGCCCCTTTGCAAGGGGAGAAGAGGTGGAAGTCACTTCGGGTGAAAAATGTAATAGAAATAAAACGTTATTTTTAAAACATTTTTTGTTAATAACTTTTTTACGAAGGATGACCGTCATCTAAAACCTGTCGGAGGTCATTCAAGATCACGACAACATATGTCAAGGTCAAGGTCGACGGGGTGTCCCTTAATCTGACTAATTACCAAAATGTATTATATAGAGATACGGACCACTCTCCGATGACCTTAACATATGTTATCAAGGTCATCACTCTGAGCAACCTCCGACAGGTTTTAGCAATTGCTCGTTATTTATTAAAAAGTTATTAACAAAAGAAGGTTTAAGAAATAACGTCTTATTTCTGCTATGTACAGGGTAAGTCTGAAAAGCTCACCACATTTTTCTCGAAAATAGTTAGAGATAGGAGGAACACACCTATTATCAAAATTGTAGAATAAGTAGGTGGGCATACTTTAATGATCTTGAATCTTGTCCGCGGTTTTCACATTACCAATAAAAAAAGTGTTTTTAAATAAAAAGGAATATTTTTTACTCGTTTTATTGATGATGCTCAATGAGCTAATTAACTTTGCATTAGAGTATTTTTTGAAAATTCAATTATTATCGATATAAGCCAAAATAAGTCAAACAGTCCAAGAAATTCACTGTGTTGATTGAAACATGACTGTAGTCTTCTTGGAAAGAAGACATGACTGTAATCTTCTTGGAAAGCTTCGTTCACTTTGATATGTTAATTATTTACGGTGAGATAAAATGTTACGCAAGTAATTGATTTGTATGCTGCACGCTTTCCAAACCCTTGTCATTTCGTAAAAGAAGTTTTTACACATTTGACGAATCGAGTACTATTAGAAGTGTTAAGGTTCAATCAAGACAAAATGTCATTATTACAAATGAAAATTTGTGTCTATTGACGTATTGACTGTAGTTATTATAATACAAATCCACATGTCTCTACAAGAGATATTGCTGGCGATAGAAATATTAGCCCAATCTTCTGTGTCATACTCAGGAAAAAAAAGTTCCATCTATATTGTATATCGGTACTCCAAGAACTCTCTTGCAGAATGATTTTAACATGAGAATCCATTTCTATATATGGACTCAAAATAAATTACAAAATCCTAACTTTTTTCGATTTGTGTTGTGGTTAGATAAAGTAACACTTAAAGGCTCATTTATACAACTTTGTAGCGCCACAATTGTAAGCACCGATTCGTTCATATGGAGCAACTTTCTGATGCTACAGAAAAGTGTCGCGAATATGGACCAATTCGTGGCGCGACAAGAAACATTGCAGATGCGTTCAAATGGGCGAATTCGTGGCGTGACAGAAAAGCACTGCTGATGCGTTCAGAGAGTCATTTCGTGACGCGACAAAGAATCATCACAGGTCCGTAATATTTGATTGATAGAATTACATACAAATTCCGTGTAGATTTTTAGCACGCAATTTTACACTGTACATTTACACATTACGTTTATACATGAATAAGTCAAAATAAAAAATTAAGTTTATTTATTGACTCATCCATCGTACATTGCATATTGTAGATTTTAAGAGAAAATCTTCTTTGTATCTCGGGGAAGAATGCCGCCATTGATACTGAACGCTTTATAATTAAAATAGAGGCTTCTGTTATCTGGTACACTAAATGCAGAGTACAGTAATAAATTTAAAAAATGAAAGCATGGGAAGTACTGTGTACATTATTCACGGAATGCTTCAGAGACATGGACACTGCAAAAAAAAATCAAGCAGGTAAGATTTTGTTAAATTTTCAATTTTCTTAAATATTTAATGCCTAACATTTTCTCACTTTATATAAAATGAAAAAATTATAATATATAATTACGAACTTATCCAATTCAATATACATTGTTTGTAAATAATTATTATTTGATGAATTATAATTTGAACACGATCGATAAGAATAAATTTAATTAAGCAAGAAAAATACCTATTTTTAGTTTAAATAATTTGGTCGAAATTATAAATCAATAAATAATTAAATAATGAAAAACAAAAAACAAATATAAAAGTAAATAAGAAAAATAATAAGAATAAAATAAATAATTAAAGAATAAATTAATTTAATGATTAAACAATAAATCTACTAGTCTAATAACAAATATTTAATATCTAGAAAATCGGTATTATTCGAATTTTCAGCACAATTAACAGTCATTCGTTTAATAGCCGCAGTTATTTAACGTAAGTAGAAAAGTTTGAAAGATTTCTTCAACAGAGAACTGAATTTAATAAAAAAAATCCAAAAGTGATTCAGCCACTGATTCAAATAGGAAACAATACGTCTATTTTCAATAATTTTCCTTTCTAATGCCAGTAAGCGAAACGGAACCTCCAAAGTCTTTTGAAAATCAGAATAATGAATTAGAAAATGAAGCAAATACTTATCAAACAGTTACAACATCACCTAAAAAAAAAGGAAAATATCAGTAGAGAAGCAAATGCTTGATATTTTGATTTCTAATATGGAGAAAAGAAATGCTTTTACAAGCAAAAAACGATAATGATAGACTCTTTTTACTTTCTTGATGGAGCCATTAATAGGCACAATTTGCATTATTGAAGCGAAATCAACCAATACTGGATGGACTTATTGGCAGAAAAAATTATTGGCATTCAGTTAAATCATTATTTTTTTTAGAAATCTCTAACAATCGAGAGATTTGTTCGTTTTCTTAGAAATAATTTTGCAAATTTAGGAAGATATTTTGCTGAAAGATAGGGCTCAAATGTGGCTTCAGTTAGATGATGCACCACCCCACTTCAGTATAAATACGAAGCGAGAGCTCAACAGAATGTTCCCAACAAATGGATTGATGGTGGTTCTGCGTTATTCCCTCGAGATCACTCGATTTAACATGTTTAAACTATTATCTCTGGGGAAGAGTAAGGGAACTAGTTTATTTTCAATATCCTAGCACTTTAGAAAATATAAAAAAAAAAGAAAAAATATTTTTCGTAAAATAATAATTCAAGAATTATAAGAAGTCCAAGCAAATTTTTTACAAAAATTACAGGCATGTCTAGATCAACATGGCGAACATTTTTAACATTTATTGCCATGATAAAAAATTTGTTCCAAACTTTCAGTCTGACTTATTTTTATTTATATCTCGACAATATATAGTTGAATTTTCGAAAAGATACTTTAATAGAAAATTATTCAGTTCATTGAGCATCGATAGAACAAATAAAAAATTCCAATTAAAAAAATTTTTTTTTTCATAGTTACTTAAGGTCTTCAAAGTATATCCCCCTACTATCATATAATTTTGATAATGGGTGTC
This sequence comes from Trachymyrmex septentrionalis, assembly GCF_001594115.1. Classification (NCBI taxonomy): domain Eukaryota; kingdom Metazoa; phylum Arthropoda; class Insecta; order Hymenoptera; family Formicidae; genus Trachymyrmex; species Trachymyrmex septentrionalis. The sequence goes on from NW_017305436.1 coordinate 262,169, forward strand.
TTTCCTCTATCTCTAACTAATTTTATCTCTAATCTAATTTTCGAGAAAAACATGATGACCTTTTTATTAGACTCACCCTGAATAATATTAAGTACCCCATACCTACCTCTTCTTACGGGGAATAACGATTGAGTGAAGCGTGGTCCATTCCATCTTCCCCCTGCCTAGAGACATACAACTTCCCACGCGAAGCAAGGTTCAACCCACCTTCCTCGCTTGACAATATATGTCAAGGTCATCGAGGAGTGTATCTATGCATAATTATCCAATTTTAATAAAATATTGGGAGTATAAATAAGTTTCCGCCGTTTGACAAACAATGGCGCTACCAGTATGTTATAGTTAAAATTGTCAGCTGTAAAACGTCATATCGTAAAGTTGGACATCTGGCAAGAACATAACCTTGAAATATTAGCGATTTTGCATCAGCATCTTATATCTTTTTTCGTGCGAAAATGTCGAGTTTTGAGCCGAATAAGCATCATTTGCGGGAGCTTTTGATTTACTTCTTTAATTTGAAGAAATCTGCAGCTGAGGCGCATCGATTGCTTGTAGAAGCATATGGTGAGGCTGCCTTAAGTGAGAGAAGTTGCCGTGAGTGGTTTCAAAAGTTTAAGAACGGTGAATTTGACGTCAAAAACAAAGAGTAGCGGAAGGCCGAAAGTGTACGAAGATGCGGAATTGGAAGCATTATTGGATGAAGATTCGTGCCAAACGCAAGAAGCACTTGCACTTACATTAGAAGTGATTCAACCAGCAATTTCACATCGCTTAAAATCGTTGGGAATGATTCAAAAGCAAGGAAATTGGGTTCCATATGAACTGAAGCCGAAAATCGTTGAACGCCGATTTTTTACATGTGAAATGCTGCCAGGCATAAATGAAAGGGTTTTTTGCACCGTGTAGTCACTGGTGATGAAAAATGGATCCACTACAATAACCCAAAGGAGAAGAAATCATGGTGACCACCTGGCCATGCTTCAATATCGACAGCCAAGCCGAACATTCATGGGAAAAAGCTCATGTTGTGTATTTGGTGGGATCAGCTAGGTGTCGTTTATTATGAGTTGCTCAAACCGAACGAAACCATTATTGGGGCTCTCTACCGAACACAAATGACCGAGCACTCAAGGAAAAACGCGCCTATTACTACTCCAGACACGACAAAGTTATTCTTCTGCATGATAATGCTCGTCCACATGCGGCGCCGGTCAAAATCTACTTGGAAACACTCAATTGGGAAGTTTTACCCCACCCGCCGTATTCACCAGACATTGCTCCTTCTGATTACTACCTGTTTCGATCGATGGCGCATGGCCTGTCTGAGCAACACTTCACATCATATGAAGATACTAACAATTGGATCGATTCGTGGATAGCTTCAAAAGATGAAGCGTTTTTCCGACGCGGTATCCGTATGCTGCCAGAAAGATGGGAAAAAGTAGTGGCTAGCGATGGACAATACTTCGAATAAAACATTAGGTACCGTTCTTTCACAATAAATGCCCAATTTTTGATAAAAAACGGCGGAAACTTATTTATACTCCTAATAATTAAAATTTATATTTTATTCAATATTTTTATTATTCAGTATTTTAATCATCCTTTTTCGTTATAGCAATTCTTTTTTCTAATATTTATTTATTTTTTATTGGTTTAAACATACTATTGCAAAAATTACAAAATAGTACAAGACTTTTCAACAGATCGCCTAGTTTAATTTCATTGTATCTGCTCACGAGAGGTGATCCTGTCATTATCGGACACCTTACACATGTATATACACTGAAAAAAATTCCTGCAATTTTACATGGAAATTACATGTTTATAACTGAAACATTACCTAAATATGATTAGAAATGTATAATTTCCAGTAAATTTCCAGTCATATTTAAGTTATTTTTCGATCATGAACATGTAATTTCTATATAAAATTACATGAATTTTTTCAGTGTACATTTGATACAAACGCACGCACACACTTACATGCATATATACATATATACATACAATAGTATACACAGGATGTATATTAAGTATGCGCTAAAGATTTTAAGGAGTGATTCCTCACACATAGGGCTAGGCGATAGTATCGATTATATCAATATTTTTCTACAAAATAATCGATAATTTCAATCGACGTTATAGAATTAATTGATATATCAAGATGGATTTTTAATGACATCAATGTTGTTGCATAATATTACACTATATATATTCTGTATCCAACTTTTAGGGCTGTTAGAATTCTCATCTAAGTATCAGTTTATCCTTATTGTTCACCGATTGTTAAATAAGGTTAGCATAACTCCTGAGGAATATTCGGATGGGAATATTCCTCAGGTGAACGTGCCGTAAAAGACATACTAGTTCTTTTTGTTTTGAGTAATGAGATTGACACAACTCATAGTAGAATTGTTATGGTTGCATAACTGACGTTGCCAATAATGCCAATCATCATTTTTCGGGACAAAACTGTAATGTAAATAACAAATCAAAACTTTCATTTCATCTGTGTACGTTTATGACACAGTACATACAGTAGCGCAACTCCCTGTCGGCACCTTTGATGTTAGTGTTGGCCAAAATGGAGTGCGCATGCGTGAAATAAGCAAGTTACCTAGCGTTGCCATGGTTATCACCTAAACTTCTTTCTCTTTTCATCCTTTTTTCGCTCAGTCAAAACTCACTAGATTTATTCGCGTCGCACTCCAACAAATGCGTTGGAGTGAGTAAGAGCTGTTATAGAAACATACAAAGTAGACAAAGAGCATACAACGTATACAAAGGAATAAACCTACCATTACAATGAAATAATGTGAACTTAATGAAAATTAATAAAAATAAATTATAAACATATTGGAAAATAAAGAGAAAATGTAGAAAAATATTAGGAAAAATATTAAATTAACTTAAAAATGTATATTTTTGTATAAAGAAATATTATGTAATTATATATCTATGAAAATGTTATGAGAAAGCTGAGAGATATAAAATAAATTTATATACATATATGTCCAAAAAATAAATTTAAAATACAATAAATAAAAAAAGTCCTTTTTGCTCGATTTTCAATGTTACTTTTTGTTCACTTTTTCACTTTATCACTTTTTTACAAAAATTAGACTAATCTCTCGAGATTTCTCAAACAACATTTCACCAAATGGACAATACACGTAATACTTCCCTCTAAATTTTTATTCTGAACATGTATGCTTGAAAGACAAATGTTTAAGTGAAACATTGAAACGCTTATTTAAATAGAGAGAGAAAGAGAGAGAACAATAAAAAAAGGGAGGAAATGAGACGGGGCAACTTGCTTATTTCACGCATGCGCACTCCATTTTGGCCAACATAAAATTGGGAGAGTTGCGCTCTGTACGAGTATATACCGTGTTTATGCGTTATGCAGTGTTAGGGCCATGACACATAAAAAAATGTAAGTGAAACGTAAGCGGTAAGTGAATTGGCCAATTATAATGAAGACTATAAAGTCATAATATAAGTAAAAGCTAATCCAATATATTGATTTCCTTATTATAATACTTCTCATATAGCACCGATTGTTGCAAGAAACTTTCAGTAAGGTTTCGAAATCATTTCGACTTTTCACATGTCATATGCAACAATTCTGAAAGAATTTTGAAATATGTCATATGAAATGTTGCAACAGAAATATTTTTAAAATTGTGTTCACATGAAAATAATTTTACAAAACTTTTAATTAAGTTATATCTGAAATATTTCATACCAAAGAAGTTGCAAACCTTGCAATTGAGCTGTTTCTGAAATTTTTCACATGTAATCAATTTTAAATGTTTCAGTTGAGTTATTTCTGAAATATTTCACATGAAATCGTTTTGCAAACTTTTCAATTAAGTTGTTTTTCTGAAATCTTTCACATGCAATAAATTACACATCTCCACCAACAGAGGGCTCCGGCAGAGAGCATTTACTCGTAAACAAGAATCATCTGGGCGAAAATATAAAAAGTGCAGCATTTCGCCTGTAAAGTAATTTCTTAAACATCGCCCATTCCCTACTCACAAATTCAAGAAAACTTCATGTGACCATATATTTGAAATGGCTTAATTTCAAAGATATTGTCAAAGTTAAAGAAAAAACTTTTTTTTTTTCATTTCGATAATTATTCGAATTATAATATTTTGATAATTCGAGTGATTATTAACATTTTGCACGTGTATAAAGTTTCATTAAAATAACTTGAATGATTTTTTATATTAAAAAAAAAAAACAAAAATTGTAACACCTAGTAACTTTTTCAAACTAAGCTGTTTCCAACATAAGGTCCTATAAAATTTTTATCTTTAAATTTTCTGTGACGAATCATCATTCCTTAAAATTTTTTTACTTAGTATGATTTAGAATACATCCTCTGTGTGTGTATGTGTGCGCGTGCGTGCATGCGTGCGTGCGTGCGTGCGTGCGTGCGTGTGTGTGTGTGTGTGTGTGTACAGAGTGTTTGATAAGTAATAATAAAACTCTCGCATAGGAATAGAGTGGACTGAGTTGAAAGATCCTTTATCATTTTGCAATTTGTGCAATAGTTAATAAGATATCAATTCCTAAAAATCACCGAATATTAATTTTGAATCATTTTTTACTCAAATAGTATCAACTTTACCAAAAAATAGCAAGAGACAAAAATTGTTTATTTTCTTCTCAGAATTCTAACAATTTTTTATCAACTTTTTAGTACTGCATTTTTTTATTGGCAACTATTTTTACTAACATGAGAAAATACGGTAAAAAATTCTGAAAAAATTCTCAGGACTCTATGAGAAGGAAAACAATTTTGACACATGCTTTTTTCTGTAAAGTTAATAGTACTTGAATGAAAAATTATTAAAAACCAATATTTGGCGATATTTAATAATTAATATCTTTTTAATTATTGAAAATTGTAAAACAGTACAAGACTTTTCGACTCAATTGAGTTCGCTCTATATCTATGCGAGAGTTTCATCATTACTTATTAAACACTTTGTATATATATA
>NW_017305436.1:267286-272872 GCF_001594115.1 Trachymyrmex septentrionalis
CTATTTCATGCCAAAAGAACACCCTTAAATTTTTATCAAAAAATATTAAGATTTAGGGGTCACTGTTAAACGATTTTTAAATCAAAGTTATGATTTTCCTTGATACATGTTTGATTTGATGCAAAAATGACTTAATCCGGAGTTTGAATGTACTGTATGTTTTTTTGGTCGCTGAATTACAATAATTTATTTAACTCTACGCCTTAAGAAATATAGTCCTATTAATGTGAAAAAATGATCAAATTTTGAGTTAAAAGTCGATTTTAGCAAGATTCCAAGTATTCAAATGAGTCGTTACTCTCCTCAAATTGTAGGTCTGTTCACCCTGAAAAAATCCAGTTAGAATTTTCGCGAGATCTCCTACGGACCTTTAAAAATTATACTTAACTGGATTACAAAATGTTTTTAAGGATAAAAAAAATTTTTTTAAGTTCTAAAGTATATAGCTTTGTGATTTTGATGTTTTCAAATCAAATGCCTCAATTTTATAATAAAAAACCCTTTATTAGAAAATAAAATGCGTACATAATACAAAAAAAATATGATTTAATTAATTGAAATAAACTATATATATATCAAATAAAGACAAAAGTCTTCCATCGTGTTCAAAACAGAACAGAGCGAATATTGAAACAATTTGCAAGATTTTAATAATATAAAAATTTGCAAGATTTAGTACGGAAATGTGTTGTCCGGAAATTTATTTGTGTTATAAAATAATGTGACACAAGGGTATATGAGCAAAAGCTGGATTAGTTACTAAAACAAAATCATATAATATTTTAAATTAAATTAAATAAAACAAACATTTCGATCTTACGATTATCAATGTACCGGTAAATATAAAAATAGTTCCGTAAAAATAGTTCCGTAATAAATTCGCAAGTTGAACAATTAATATTCTAACGACTATGAATACATATAATTAATCTAGTTATATAAAATAACACGTAATTATAAAATTCAATGTACAAAACCTGTTCCCTCTTTTCACCCCATCAATGTCACTCGGTGCATACATAATTGACGTCGAACAATTAGCTTAGTTTTAAAACTAGCTATCCCAATGCAATGATCATCATGACGTCTTTATTAGAAACTTAAGATAAGAGATATACATATACAGTAGTGTGAAAATTATAAGTATATAATACAATAAAAGATAGAAGTGTCGAATTTTTTGACTCTATGAGTATATAGTATAAATGTTGTATTATAAAAACTAAATCAAGTACATTATAACTATAAGAATGAGTCAAAATTGTCATAAGCAATAAATACCTTCTAGAAATGTCCATTGCAATCGGATGGATTTATTTACCAGATAGCCAAATCTGAAGAGACAGATTTTGAGCAGAGTCTGCTACTAATTTCTGATAGCAAAAAGGCAACAATTGTACACAAAGTTTGTACTATCAGACAATGTTAGCAAACTGCTGTAAAAAATATTATAAAACCTGATGACATGCTATGCCAGCAAATTGGTGATAGAAATCGAACAGAGTCTGCTGCATAACCTGACAGCAGAAACTGAGCAGAGCCTGCTGATATAACCTGACGGCAGATTGGAAGCAGAAACCAAGAAAGATCTGCCATTCTCATATACGATTTCGCTATAAGATGGGCTTGCTTCTAATAAGAAGAAAACGTCCAGGAGTTCTATAAGAATTGGCATATGTAAATCGAATAGGCGAATCTCCTAGAGATTCCCAAACTCTTTCGGAGTGTGCTTTTTAAATCTCCAAACATTTTTTTGACTATTTTGTAACTTCCTCAAGTGTATTTTGAAATGTGAACCTAATCAATAATATTTTAGCGATAAAACTATATTGCTTTCAGTTTTCACACCAGTATATATAAATGTATAATTGAGAGGCTGGATTCTATGAGAAAATACGTGTGGATTTCACGGAATAAAAATATTGTCCATAGGGTTAATTTTGGACATCGCTTTAATTTCAATTTTGACCATTGATTCTTGTAGAGAATTACATAGCGCATCTTTTTCGTGTTCAAACGATTATAATTACACATAATATGTATAATTATACATAATTGAGGGGCTGGATTCTACGTAGGCTGCTGGAAAAGTTTCTGCAATCTAGTACTTCCAATAGCGCCAACGTTCTGCTACTATCATATCTGTAAAATTAGACGTTTTTAACCTATAATTCAATTGACAGTTTGTACCTAAGTCAACTAGTTTTGTTTGCTTAGTATTTTAAAAGAAGTTATTTTATAAGAAAATGGAAATTTCGCGTGAAAATTTTCGGGCAATGATTTTTTACGATTACAAATGTAATCTAACTCCGAAACAATGCATCGATCGACTTCATTTGGCTTTTGAGGATGAAGCACCATCCAATAGGACTGTTTATAATTGGTTTGCCGAATTCCAGCGTGGACGTACCGTTCTTAGTGATAAATTCCATGAAGGTCGTCCATCCACGTCTGTTGTTGCCACTAATGTTGATGCTGTGCATGAAATGATTGAGCGAAACCGGCATATAACATACCGCGAGATTCAGGCATCCTTAGGCATTGACATGAAAGCAATACATACGATTTTGCATGATCACTTGAGCGTACGGAAACTTTGCAGTCGTTGGATCCCACACAATTTGACCAAAGCTCAAAAATAGGCTCGTGTTAAATGAAGCAAAGAAATGCTCAAGAAATTCAACCGAGGTCAGTCAAATTTGGTCTACAACATCATTACTGGGGACGAAACATGGATCTATTCGTATGAACCCGAAAGTAAACAACAATCCACTGTTTGGGTATTTCAAAATGAACCGAAACCAACAAAAGTTGTTCGTTCACGCAGTGCTGCCAAGCAAATGATTGCTTGTTTCTTCGGTTATGCCGGACATGTGACAACCGTGGCTTTAGAAGATCGAAGAACTGTAAATACTGATTGGTATACAACAATTTGTTTGCCAGAAGTCATAAATGAATTGCGTAGAATAAACTGAAATAGTCGCATCATCCTTCATCATGACAACGCCAGCTGTCACACAGTGTCGCACGTCAAACCGTTGATTTTTTATCCAGTAATAATCTCGAATTGATGACTCATTGTCCGTATTCACCTGATTTATCACCTAATGACTTCTTTTTGTTCCCAAACATTAAAAATAAGATGCGTAGTGAGCGATTTGAGTCGCCTGAAGCAGCTGCTGAAACATTTCGCATACTGATTTCTGAGGTTACAGCCTTAGAGTGGAAAAAATGCTTCGAAAATTGGTTCGAGTGTATGCAAAAATGTATCGATCTTAAAGGCGAATACTTCGGAAAACAATAAAGCCATTTACCGAATTTTACATATTTTTTTTCATATTGTTTGTAGAAACTTTTTCAGCAGCCTACATATAAGGGGATATGCGTGGATTTCACGGAATAAGTATGGTCTACAAGGCTAATTTTAAACATCACTCTAATTTAAATTTTAATGATTGATTTTAGAGAATTACATAGCGTTTCTTTTTCATGTTTAAACTAAATTTGTAATTTTTTTGTTTTCAAGTTATAAACAAAAAAATTAATTTGTAAAATAAAAAAATTTTCAATAGATTCTTGTGTTCAACTCGCCATATCTCAGTCAAATATAAAAATTTTTCTTCGAAATTTTTACAGAGTAAATTTCAATATGTTCTTCGAAATATAGTATAGGACATATAAAAAGTTTTCGGAACATTTCACAGTCAAATGCCGAATTTTTCAAAATATAATTCATAGTTTTATTCATTCAATCTCACCAAAGTTATCGTACAAATTTTCTAATTGTCAACTTTTACCTATGCTATAATTTTGTTTATTACTTAAGGAAGTTTTTTTTGGAAAGTTTTAGCTCTTTAAACATTAAGGTAAAGTAATGACGATTTACGTGTCGATCCGATTACGTAGCACGCAACGCGAAAGTCTCCGCGGGGACAGTATGTCTGAAGTGCGTCCTATGTTTATAAATCAGAATTGAAAATTCGTACGATAACTTTCGTGATCGAATGAATAAAACTACGAATTTGAGAGGAACATTTTGAAAAATTCGGCATTCGACTGTGAAATGTTTCGAAAACTTTTTATATGTCCTATATTTCGAAGAACATATTGAAATTTATTCTGTAAAAATTTCGAAGAAAAATTTTTATATTTGACTGAGATATGGCGAGTTGAACACAAGAATCTATTGAAAATTTTTTTATTTTACAAATTAATTTTTTTGTTTATAACTTGAAAACAAAAAAGTTACAAATTTAGTTTAAACATGAAAAAGAAACTATGTAATTCTCTAAAATCAATCATCAAAATTGAAATTAAAGTGATGTCTAAAATTAGCCTTGTAGACAATTATTCCGTGAAATCCACGCATATCTCCCTTATAGAATCCAGCCCCTTAATTATGTATAATTATACATATTATGTGTAATTATAATCGTTTATATATATGTACGCAAAATTTCTTATAAGAAACCAAGTCGATTTAAATGAAAATGACAGATCTTGCTCTTGGTTTCTATTACCAATCTGCTGTCAAGTTGTGTCAACAGACTCTGCTCGGTTTCTACTCGCAATCTGTTATCAGATTCTATCAGCAGATTCTGTTTGATTTTTGCTGCCAGTCTGTTTGTATAAAATGTTAACAGGTTCTGTCGACAGAACAGGAATAGAATGTGATATCAATTGTGGTCAGTCTGCTAATATCTTCCGATCAAATCTGCTACCAGTCTATCGACATCCTGTTAACATTTTGCTATCTGGGAACATTGATAATTACTGCATTATTATCAAAATTTTCCATAATATACAATATTATGAATTATTTGGATCATCAATTATAATTCCATTGAAATTTTATCCCTATTTTTCCTTATTTGATACATGTAGTTTATTTTAATTAATTAAACTATTTTTTTTGTATTATATACTGATTTTAGTTTCTAATAAGAAGATTTTTATTATTGAATTGAGACATGTGATTTGAAGATGTCAAAACAACAAAGCAATATACTTTAGAACTTATAAAAAAATTCTATCTATCCTTAACGTTTTATAATCCAGTTAAATGCATCTTTTAAAGATTCTGTAGAAGGTCCCAAGAAATTCCACTGAATCTTTTTCTGGGTGAACAGACCTATTGTACAATTTAAGGAGAGTAATGATTCATTTGAATATTTGAAACCTTGCTAAAATCGACTTTCAATTCAAAAATTGATTATTTTTTCACATTAATAGGGCTATATTTCTTATGCATATATTTCTTATGCATAGAGCTAAATGAATTATTGCATCGTGTTCAGAGACCCAAAAAACATACAGTATCACATTTAAAATCTGGATTAAGTCATTTTTGCATCAAATCAAACATGTATTTAAAAAAATCAAAACTTTGATTTAAAAATCGTTCACTAGCAACTTTTAAAGCTTAATATTTTTTAATAAAAATTTAAGGGTGTTCTTTTAGTATGAAATGGAAGTATTGCTGAAGCCGATTTAAAAAATTTTTTTTTTCTTGTCAGTCTAATACACACACACACACATTACACACATATATATATGTACGTTTAAAAAGCTGGTTCAACGACTCTA
>NW_017305436.1:272972-289752 GCF_001594115.1 Trachymyrmex septentrionalis
GGGTACAATTTATAATGAGTTTTAATATTAACACATATTTCGATAGATTCGCTATTAGCATAGTATATACAATAGCGCAACTCTCTGTCGGCACCTTTGATGTTAGTGTTGGCCAAAATGGAGCGCGCATGCATGAAATAAGTAAGTTACCTAGCGTTGCCACAGTTACCATCTAACTTCTTTCTCTTTTCTTCTTTCCTTTTTTCACTCTGTCAAAATTTCTTGCAAAATTTACTAGATTTATTCGCATCGCAATCCAACGAATTCGTTGAAGTGAGTAAGTACTATTGTAGGAACATATTGGAGCATATTAAAGCATGCGACGCGAATAAATCTAATATTGCAATAAAACAATTTAAACTTATGAAAATTAATAAAAATAAATTGTAAATAAATTGTAAATATTGAAAAATAAAGAAAAAATATAGAAAAATTAGAAAAAATATTAAATTAACTTAAAATGTATATTTGTATAAAGAAATATTATGTAATTATATATCTATGAAATTATTATGAGAAAACTGATATAAAAGAAATATATACATATATGTCTAAAAAATAAGTATAAAATACAATAAATAAAAAAAAATCTTTCTTGCTCGGTTTTCTATGTTACTTTTGTTTACTTTTGTTCACTTTTGCACTTTATTACTTTTTCACAAAAATTAAACCAATCTCTCGAGATTTCTCACACAACATTTCATCAAATGGACAATACACATAATACTTCCCTCTAAATTTTTACTCTGAATATGTATGCATGAAAAACAAATGTTTAAGTGGAACATTGAAACGTTTATTTAAATAGAGAGAGAGAGAGAGAGAGAGAGAGAGAGAGAGAGAGAGAGAGAGAGGAGAGCGCAATAAAAAAGGAGGAAAAGAGACAGGGCAATTTACTTATTTCACGCATGCGCACTCTATTTTGGCCAACATAAAAGCAGGAGAGTTACGCTACTGTATATACTGTGCTATTAGATTAGTGTCCGAAGGATTTCAAATTTGGATAGCTTTAACACGTAGTTAGATGATTCCGTATAGTAGAGAATAGTAGAATGATAGAATCGCCACAGATTAAGAATAGTCATCATCTCGCTGATTTCGCTAATCAGAAACTGTTTAGCTTTTGAAGATAAACATCCACAAATATGACTTGTATATCATCAATTCTTACATAGTATACTGGGAGAGTAGAATACGAGGGGTGACCATAGAGATCGATGCTTCGAGTCAAATAGTGCACCAAGCAAGCACCACCTTCTTAAACGGAACAAAGATTGCTCGATCCGGATCACTGTAAATGACATTTATTCTTAATTGAAATATAAATGAAACATTTATTACTTTCATTTTAATGAAATATATTCTACATAGCATCCCAGCAAACGAGAATGGATTAAAATGAATTGAAATTTTTTTCTATTCGAATGTGTATTTTAAATAGCAAATATTTTTTTTGAATTTAATTGGATTCAATTGGATTCAATTAGATTCAATTGGATGTAATTGGATTGAAAAACTGCATTTCCTATTCAAAATTTTGAATTGAATAGTACTCACAATGCACAGAAAAAGCTAATATTATTTTTAAATTGAAAAGCATAGAGATATGCTTCATGCAATTCCTATAAATGAATAAAAATGCATTCAAGGTTGAAAAGCATTCATTTTATTAACATTCGTGAATTAATATTTCTGAAAATCTGAATCCATTTCCATTTATTTCAATCCATTTTTGCTGGGCAATTGTGCAAAGTAACTATAAAAGTAACTATAAAATTCGTTACCGTTACCAAAAAAGTGTAACTTTATTATCGGTGCAGTTACCAGAAAAAAAAGTAACGCAATTACCAGTAAAGTTATCAAAAAGTAACTTGTAATTGTAACTTCGTTACAAGTAACGAGTTACTTCCATTCCCTGCATATATCCAGAAATATTAAAGACAAAAAGAATATTATGAAATATTCTTTTACTGAAATACACTTTTACTGAAATTGTGTAAAAATTTAGAGAAACAAATAGAGAAAAAGGCTAATTTAATTTAATAATTTTTTTTATATAAAAAATTTTACTTTTCTTCCTATTATACGTGTAGTTTCAAATAAAAGAAATGTTATTCTTTAAATATTTATTCGTAATACATGTCTGCAAAATATTTTGCATTTTAAAAATTATTTCATAAGCTTACCAATCGAAAAATCTTCTGCCATGAAAAGTACCATCAGATGAACCATTGACATATGGCAGTTCCACTCCCACATGCGTGTCTTCTTGGCCAGGAACGGGACCTACATATCTCACGCGACCTTGGAGGACCCTACCTTCCGGTGATATAACCTTCACAAGATGATTCAATTTGAGATCTCTTGGTATCTGAAAAGTGCACATAAAAATTCGAGCAATTATATATTTAAAATTAAATAAGGCTACAAAGATTAAATCAATAAAGGATAAATAATGCCAATGAAAGCCGACATAGTTAAACATGTATAATCTAAATATAATATATATGTCAATCATCAATTACAGACTTTTCGATAAGATTAGATCATCCTCAGTGCATAAGTAACAAATATCGGAATCAAATTACGTCGTAAAATAGGTGAATAAATGATAGGTGATTAAAGTGTAAATGTATTAAATTTCATCGTTAAGCTGTTGTCTAAAATTAAAAACTGCAATTGTCATCTGTCGTATTTAGCTAAATACTCAAATCAGAATTCCGTAATTTACTTAAAATATCGAGATAATATTTGAAATTTTAAAATGATTTCCATGGTCGAGTTAAAATTAAATTAGTTGAAAAACTTATATTAAACTCAGCATAACGATGATCCGTTATAACACAATGTGATATATTTGTATCTTGAGAGCGTGTGAGAGGACGTTTTGTATTCGCAGTGTTTATATGTACAAATATTAAACACAGGATAAGAATAAGTATCAACAATAAAAATCAACAATACAAACTTATAAAACAAGGAAACATTACTCTTTCTTAACTAAATCATGATATAATGGATCCAACAATTTTATATCATTTTGCAAATTAAATCCATTTTTTTGTTTATATATTTATATATTTAAAATATTTAGAATTAAATTATTAAGACATGAAAAAAATTACAAATATAACAATACCTTTGGCAAATATGGTTTGGCATCCTGAGGAGGATGCCAATCGTGTATCAAATTCGGCTCTGAATGTCTTCGTGTTCTTCTTCGTCTTGTTGTCTGTTTATTCCAATAATCCGTGCTGATGCTTGATATTGTTAGCATAGAATCAATGCTTCGTCGCAGATAATCCTCGGCCTCATCAATTAACGATTCAGTAGAATCTCCGCTATTTTCACCGCCGACTGAGTCTGAATGCAAGTTGGGTAAACTACCGCGCGTCAATGGACACTCTGAAAGTTTCATTTTAAACTCACTATATCGAAATCAATGTAAATTTTCTTTCTCAAATACTTGCATTATTATGTCATTTCAAAACGTAGTAAGGATCTTGTGTATACAATATTGGGTGGTCCGGAAAGTCCGTGCGGATTTTTTCATTGATTTTTCAAAAGTTTTTTTATTTGTTGCGAAATTTTCGTTACGATTATATCATTCGCTAGAGCAAAGTTTCAGCTTTAAGAATCTGTTTTTTAAATTGCGATATGATGATTTTTATCGGAGTTATGAGCAATCGAAATCAGAATGCTTCTTTACTTAACTCGCGAATAACTCAGAAACAAAAAATTATAGGAACATTTTTAAAAAATGATTTTGTAGGGAAAGCTTTAAGTTTTCACGATGGGTAGTCGAAAATTTTCGTAAATTTTTTTTGGGCACGTGAGAGACCCCCAAAGTGAAAAGAAAATTTTTTATCTTTTTTAGCTCGTAGTTTTTGGTATGTAAAAATTATCAAACTCATATAAACTTAAAAAATGTGATAAGCTTTTAAAAGTAGAGATTTCAAGCTTTAAAACCCTTTTTTTAAATTTAAATTTCGTTCATTTTTGACGAAGGTATCGTATTGTATATACAATTTTTCATTGTAAAATCCGCACGGACTTTCCGGACCACCCAATACATATGTGTAGATTTATCAATCTAATAGTATGTACCAAGTAAGTAGAACACTGCATTATATAACATATTATTTCAATTTTAAATATACAAAAAATGATCACGCACAAAAAATGGCAATTACATACATATAAAGAATTTTAATTTCTACTCAAATATCTCAAAACGGTAAATATATAGGAAAAGAGAGCTTTCTGCAATGACCTTGATCTAAAAATAGAAGAATTTATGAGAAGGACGCATCGTTAATCGTTATACGTATCTTTGAAATTAAACTGTTTTGGACATACGGTCATATGAAGTTTCGAATTTGAGTGAAGAATCACCCCTTAAAATCCTTTTATCATACTTAGGACATATCCCTATACATATATTATATATAAGACACAACATGTGGTTTTATTTTATTTTTATTATTTTTTATTTTGTACTGTTAAGAAATAAAAAATGAATAGAAAATAAGAAATAGAAGAATTTGTTTAATCATCGAAATGTTAAATAAGTATCTTATTTCAAATAAATAAAAATAGTAAATAGTATTTACATTAACATTTACTTGAAATTTATTTAAGTTATTTATTTAATATTTTGATACTTCACGGTTAAATAAATTCTCCTATTTTTAATTTTTTATTAACTATTTTTTATTTTTTAACAGTACAAAATAAAAAATAGTAAAAGTAAAATAAAACACCACATGTTTGCTGTTCTATACAATGTATATACAGGGTGTGTATCTTAAGTATGATAAAAATTTTAAGGGATAATTTCTCAGACAAATTCAAAATTTTATATAAACATATGTTCGAAACTGCTTAGTTTCAGAGTAACGTGTGTCTCTCTATAACATCGCATCATTCTCAGCGAAAGTAGCCGGATATTGCCGATGCACGCACTCAGAGGAGGGTGCGGTGCGTCCGACGTTTTCTTAAAAGTAAAATTTCAAGCACCGCGATCACACAGTTCGAATATAATCGACTGCGATGAAAAAATTCGGAACCAACCGAGCGCAGCCGAAAACCAGGCCGTAGCGATCTAGTGGAGCGGGAAAAACCAGTCAGCGAAAAGTCACGAAGATGGCCGAGGTATTTGACGATTACCAAGTATAAAAGGATCTCGGTCGGAAAAGACGCTCTCTATTTGCGTCATTGAAAGCGTCTTTTCCGACCGAGATCCTATTCTGAGCCAGAAATCTGCAATCTACTGAGAAATAGGATCTTTAGCTAAGATTCAATAGCGCGATAAGATAAAGCTGATAGAAAGTGCTCTACTTCCGTCGAGAGTTCTCGGCAGTCACTGTCCTTCATCTAATAGATAAGAAATGGAGGTAGAGAACTCTGCCTTCGCCATTCTCGACAGTCGAATGGCACATACATTTATTTACATGCAAGTGATTAACAAAGAACTTAAGAGGTGGAGTGTTTACCGCCTCTGTCGAACACATTCTTTGCAATCGCCACTAGGGTTAATTAAAACTCGATCAATCCGGATTTTCCCCTTTTTTTCGTGTTCATATATGAATACCGCCTATTGAAAACATTGCATTGCGGACGACGCGTAATTTTAAACCGCGTTTCGGATATTTAAATGATGTCTGTCTCCGCACGTCCGGTTTCATGCCGCAACCTAAACTTGCGCGTTGAAGTCAGCCTACACCAAATCAACAAGCGCACGTACAATTCCGCAAATCAGTGCAACTTTTTGCAAATACCAATTGTTATACTCTTGGGTGCTAACACAAATAAATGATCTATAAGAACGATAGAAAGAAAAAAGTAAAGCACTTCTTCACTGTCAAAACCTTTAATTATATTTTATAACATTGCAGATACTTAACGGATATAACAGATTCATAGTACCGAACTTAACGTGCATAATCTTAGGTGACATGAGATAAGATGATTCTGCTGAACCACAGCGTGCGCTATATAATGCTCGATCTGCTGGGTAACGATCATGTAATTTTTTCTTTAGAGCGAAAACGTGAAAAGTATACGTAGAGGAAAGCCCCTATTATGAGATAGGCGCCTAATACGAGATAACGACGTTTCTGCTAAACTAATAAACGAAAATTGTTTGAAATTACTGTGTAATTATGTAAGTGACTCACTGTGTCTGATACTGACTGATTAAAATATCGAGAACCGGTTTTTAAATAATTTATAGTAATGTTTGCGATACAGTTTGTGATTTGTGATCAGGGTGAGCGTCCTTATTTTCGAGATAATTATAATCTTAAGGTTTTTGATAAATTAGTTTTTTATATTTTCCATTTCGATATTTCCATTATTTCTTTTTTTCGTTCATCTTTCTTTTTACTTTTTCGTTTTATTTCACTCTTTTTGGCGTTTAAATTCTCTCAAGGCAGGGGTGCTCATCATGATAGGATAATTTTTATTCACAGTTTATGTATGTTAATTTTTGTTGTTTCTGAGGAAGACTCAAAAGTAAGCCGAAACATGTAAGCGCGTTTTAGTGAATAAAGAAGTTTCACACTTCTTCTAGACATATTATTAGGTGTACAAAAAAGTTCTGAGCTTTAGATTTGATACAACCGAAATAACAATTTAAATTTTATATATCTTCCCGCCCTTTTGGGGTTTTAAAACAGTAACATTTAACCTCCTGAAATGCGATACGGTTTGGCGTTTGATGCACATAACCTCAAAAATCAGTAGTGTTCACGATGGCAATTACAAAAGAGCATATTCGATTTTCCATCCACTTCGCGTTTCATCTGAAGAAAAATGCTGCTGAAGCCACTGAAATGATTTGTGCTGCATATGGAGAGAACGCTGTAAGTCATGCAACATGCAAAAGGTGGTATCAAAAGTTTCGCCAAGGAGATTTCAGTCTTAAAGATGAATCGCGTGCTGGACGCCCTGAAAAGATTGAAACGGACGAATTGCAAGCACTGCTGGATATAAACTCTGCGCAAACTGAAAAGGAGCTTGCAGAACAGCTTGGCGTTACGCAGCAAGCCATTTCCGTACGATTACATACGATGGGAAAGGGAATTTTACAAAAAAAAGCTCAGAACTTTTTTGTACACCTAATACTTGCGCGACGTCTTCTGCATTTGATTTCTACTGTCCGTATCCTTTCCAATTCTTTGAGTTATCTTAAAGTTCAAATTCCCTTTAAAATGATCTATTATTTTTTTAAATTCTGCTCATAGACTTCTAATATTTGTCCAAAATGAACTCGATATCTCATAATAGATTCCTTTCCTTTCCTCTATGTATGTGCATATGTAGTACTATTCGAGAAGTGACGTACACCGAATGGCAGATCTAGAAATAAAGCCTCACACCTTTCCTTCCTAGTCTGCCTCGCCGTCCAGTGATGGTGCTTAACCCCTGAAAATCGAGTATCTAACCTCGGTGGAAGCATAGGGAATGAAAGAAAGCAAACAACTGATCCTCCAGATTGGGGAACGATAGGCTGATAACCTATATTCGTCAAAAACTATTCATTGCAGACAGGAGAAGAGGCCACGGATTGAATGGAAAATTCGGAGACAAAATTGGCTATGGCTAAAGAATAACGAGATAAACTTTGCAACCTGGAATGTCAGAAGTCTGTACAGCATACGGAGAACTAATGAATGAGCAAATGAAATACAAAGGGAATTTATGTACACAAGAGATAAGATGGCTAAAGAGCGGCATACTAACAAAGGAACCCAACTATCCCCCTCTCTTCTTAATGAGCTTTTAGTATGTTATTCTCCAAAAATAAGCGACACGTATTTTTTTATACGTGCCCATACGCATTTTTAAGAGGTGAAACACTCTTTAGAAAAAAATCGGATTTTCACTTTCAAAGCGGATACCGTCGAAACTGAAATAGAAAAAAATGTTTTAAAATAAAAGTTGCATGATTTAAAGAGTACTTTATAATACAAAAGAAAAAAATTTTTTAATTTAATTTTATTTGTTTGTCCCCACCATTTGATTTTTTTATAAAAAATTTTGATTTTTTTTTATAATAAAAAGAAAGATTATTTTAAGACGAATTCAATCATGTGTGATAAAGTTATTTTCCAAAGTAACATTTTTGAGAAATAATTAAAAACGCCTCTATACGCGCGCCGTACTCCTTCACGTAGCACATTCGTGATGTTGCATATTTTCGCATAAACAGGAAGCAATGATGTAAACATATCTATTTTAACTCTGCGTACGTCTAGTCATGGAAATTTTTATCACGTTAGACATAACGTCTAGATGATAATATAGTAGTGTCAAGATCGAAAGCCGTGTATTACGTAATTGTAAAACGAAAAATGCAGAGTGTATGTTGCACTTATATGAATTACATTTATTGTTTGACGTACAAATTGAATTAATATTTTGTAAAATTATATTTTTTTATTTGAAGTAAAGGAGAGGAATCGAAGAAAATTCGAATTAACATAAATAATCGATGATGTGAATAAGTGCATTCCATTCACGCATCATATGTATCATTTATCTTTTATCTGTTATATATGAAATGATAAATAAAGCAAAAAATAAATAATACATTATGCACATAGTAAATAATGAATATATCACATATTCGTAGAGTTAATACACATACACGTATATGTAGGTATTCAGTCAATGCAAAAAGTATTCGTACAGTCGAGAAATTTAGCGTGCAAAATGTTTGCAAAATTTATTTGTTTACATTAGAATAGAATGTATTCATTGTATAATAAAATTGCTAATTAATGTTTATTTTCTACAAATAAGATTCATTTTATATAAAATGTCCTTGCATTATTTATAAATGCTCACGCACGCACGCACGCACGCACACATACACACATTATTTATTATTAATAATATTTATAATTGCTTCAAATAACATGAGATAAGGCTTCATAAATCTTACAAAATGTAGAAAATCATTATGAGTTAACACAGTAAACAGTGCATTAGTTGTTGTGTAATTGAATAGTATATACATAAGTTAATATTATACATATCAAAATTTTATCCTATACGTTTCGCGAACTCGATTTAAATACATGCGCGTTAATGTTTATTATTTGTTGTTCAATTAAAATAATTGAGAGATTATTAATTACGTTAACTCGTATAGGCCTTCTTTTTATCTATTCATTTATGTCAGAATTTTTTATTATTTTATTTTTTATGTGTATAGTTCCCTCTTCTATGTAAAGAATGTAAGAAGAAACGTCTAGTTGCTGTAGTGCGACCATACATGAGAGAAAATACAAATTTTGAAACAGTGGATAGAAATAGTGGCAGAGATGAACTACGAGAATTACTTGATCCGGGTATTGCAAAGAAGGAGAGCAGTCCAAGACAATCAACTTCGACGAATTGGGCGAGGAATTTTTTAGAAAGAAAGGACATAGAAAGAATAGGACATAAAAATATAAATTTTTATTGTCAAGATAATAAATAAAATAGCATATATAAAAATGTAATTTATTTATAACGTTACTTTAGTAATACATAAGACATATATATATTTTTTTATTTAATTATTTTTTAAAAGAAATTTGGAGACAGGGCAATAGGAGTCGGACTCGGTAGTCGTTGCGCAAATAATATACAGATATAATACAAAACTTTACAATAACGCACTTACATGTTTCGGCTCATTTTTGAACCCTCTTCAGAGACATAAATCACCTTTATAGATACAATATAATTATTTTTTATATCAAAGCCTTCGTTACTATAATTTTCAAAAATCATATTACGACATTGTATAATAATATACAATAATTATATATAATAAGGTAACATGAATAAAATAAATTAATAACAATTAATTTTATGGTTTAAATTCATGACAAAGGTAATGATAGTGAAAACAACGTTGTATGCAAAGAGATTTCTTGCACCATGCGTAATTATAACAATACCGCCACAAACATTACATGTTGCTTTAGAATGTTTTTTGAAACAAAAATCTACAGAAATTTTAAATTCTTCTGGTTTAATATCTATGTAATCGCTTTTGTACAAGGCATATTTAAATAAATTTTGAAATCTTGGCGAAGAAAATTAAAAATGTGTTAACGATTGCAATTTTAAAATGGAATCTTTCGAATAAAGTTTAACTTCCAAATCTAAAATCATGATAATATCTGAAAAATGTTTTATAAAATTCTTCCATAAATGGAAACCGTACACATCTAACGATTATCTTTGTTCCTACTAGTATCCGTTGTTCCTTCTGGTATAGTTAGAAGAATAAAAAATCTTATACGGATATAGGTCTATTTCTTGCAACTATATCAGGGCAATGGCCAATTCAATCCAATAATAAAACCGATTTAGGACCAACGTTTAGACAAAAAATTTCTCTTAATCAAATTTCAAAATAATGCAATGTTAACTCTGGTGGAAAAATGTTGCTAAAATTATTCTACGTTTTGGAACACTTTTCAACAAAATCTCAGCATTTTAAAAAAGTTTTAGTTTAATTTCAGATGTTTAACTAAAAAATTCATTTTCGACAAAATTCCAGAAAAATTTCAGAAAATTGCAGAGAAATTTCGATTGAATTTCAGTGATTCTTCAGTATGTTAGCTGAAAAATTCACTTTTAGTAAAGTTTTAATAAATTTTCAGCAATTTTTTGTTGAAATGTTCCAAAACGTGGAATAATTTCAACGAAACTTTTTCACCAGGAAATTTACCAAATTTGAAAACTAAAACATAAATATTATTTTATCTAAACATTGTTTCTTCTACTCTCGGACCGAATGTTCCAGTCGGTTTTTTTAGAATTATAAAAAGAGGACATAATAATCTATCATCATCTGAAATTATTGATTGAATGGTATAGCTATGTGTAGTTGCCGAAACCGACCGAATGTACCGCACATTTTATCTTTTTTGTACCTTCAACTGCTAATAAACGACCAGCATGTAATTCTAATTGGAATCCGCTTTGATCGGAATATTTTTAAATCTATAACAAGTTATATAACATTTAACATTCTCAACAAATCCATTATCTTCTGCTTCTAGATGCTCTTTTGATTGAATAGGTTTTTGTCACGAATTTTGTAATTTTTTGGAATGCAATTCTGTGTAGTCTTTTAAATTTTCTTAGTTACCGAGGTGAAGCTGTAAATCCTGTAACGTTTACATTTTCTTGCGCTTTGAGGGCCCATCGAGTAATATCGATGTCATGAATAGCTACTTCTTTTTCCAGACTTTCTTCGAATTTTTGCAATGTAGGTTGTTCGGAAAGTAATTTCGTTTTTTCGTATGAAAATGAAAGACGATTTTCAATCAGACGCGTTTCAAATGATCATGAACGGTTGAATTCGATAAATTTAATCTCTCAGCGATCTCACGAGTTGTTATTCGCCGGTTTGCATCAATTAATGCCTTTATTGTGTCTTCATCAGCTTCAACTGGACTTCCAGAACGTGGTGCATCTTCAACATCAAAATTGCCGGAACGAAATTTTGCAAACCAGTTTTGGCGCTGGCGTTCTGTCAATACATCTTCTCCATACACATCGGATAATTTTTTTCTTGCTTGAACAGCATTTTTACCTTTTCGATAGTAAAAAAGTAAAATATGCCGAAAATGCTGCTTTTCACTTTCATATTTGATAAGGCACCAACCAAAAACTACTGCGTAGAATCAATCGAACTTTTTTCACAAGCAAGCCTTGCTATATCAGCTGTCAAAATATATTATGATTATGCGGCTTAAAGTTGGCTGTGTGAAGTTGGCTGTGAAAAAATACAATAAGTCCTCTGTTGGGAAAAAACGAAATTACTTTCCAAACAACCTAATATATGATGAAATTTCCTTTAGCCTATCCACTCTACTTCCACCACTGTTTACCTATTCTTTCCATCTTCGTAATTGGCGTAGTGATGTTACTTTCCGAAATTTATTTTTACTGTGTTAAGCGACTTTGGCTTCATCGTAATTTCAGATTTCCAAAATTCCACGGCTCACCTTTTATATTCGATTGGTATCTCATCATTTTCACATATCATTTCTTTAACATCATTTTTCTTCTGTTTCGTAGTCCTCTTCTTCTTGTTCATTCAACTCTTCTTCTTCAACTAATTTTGCTTCCGGAATATAAAAAGAATCTTCAAAATCAAGGGATTCTTCCTATTCTATTTCAAATTGATCCTCATACTCATACATTTCCTACAGCACATTTTCTATTTTCTGTTTTATTTCTCTCTCGTTATTTGTAAGGACTTTCAAGCAAATTTTGAAAAGTAGCAGCAATATATAGCAGCATTTATCACATTTTTCAGATGCAACCGCACTTTGTCGCTTAAAAATTCTAAATAATAAATTGTAAACGTATTTTTTATAAAAATTATAATTGTATCACAACAATAATAACGCTTCATTGTGTATTTATACGGTATTATTTATTGTATTAAAGATTAATTTTAATTTACAATTAGTGTTAAAATGACAAGTATATATTATTAAGTCAATTGGAAAGATCCGTCCATCTAGCGGCGAGTAGCGCTACCTAGAACTGTCGATAACTCTAATGTCTAAACCAAGCTTAATTTTTTAGTTTTACTATCTGCCAATAAAATTCAGTATATAAAAGTATACGTTTGCATCAATAACATTGCTTTTTACTGCATCGAAAATGTCGACATTTGAGCCAAATAAGAATCATTTGCGTGAAGTGTTAATCTTCTGCTTCAAATGGAAGAAAACTGCAGCTGAAGTTCATCGAATGCTCGTAGAAATTTATGGTGATAGTGCTCCTTCCGATAAAACATGCAGAGAATGGTTTCGACACTTTAAAAGTGGTGATTTTGATGTGGAGGACAAAGAGCGTTCTGGACGGCCAAGAGCATTTGAAGACAAAGAATTGCAGGCATTGATGGATGAAAACCCATGTCAAACGCAAAAACAACTTGCAGAAGCATTAAATTGTGCTCAATCTATTATTTCCGATCGTTTGAAAGCCTTGGGAAAGGTCTACAAAGAAAGGAAAATGAGTCCCATATGAACTGAAGCCAAGAGACATTGAAAGGCGAAAAATCATCTGCGAAATTCTACTTGCTAGGCAATAAAGAAAGTGGTTTTTGCACCGAATTGTGACTGGCGATGAAAAGTGGATCTATTTCGATAATCCCAAACGCCGAAAAATCATTTGTAATCCAGGTCAACCATCGACATCGACGCCAAAACGGAATATCCACGGAAAGAAGGCAATGCTCTGTATTTGGTGGGATCAAAAGGGTGTAGTGTACCACGAGCTGTTGAAATCTGGTCAAACAGTCACAGGGGATTTCTACCGAGAACAAATTATCCGTTTGAGCCGAGCATTGCACGGAAAACGATCAGAATATGAAACGAGACAGCATAAAGTGATTTTGCTTCATGACAACGCTCGGCCTCACGTCACAAAACTTGTCAAGAAAACGTTAGAAGCACTTCGCTGGGAAGTGCTACCCTATGCGGCTTATTCACCAGACTGTGCCCCTTCCGATTATCACTTGTTTCGATTGATAGCACACGTACTTGCAGAAGAACACTTCAATTCTTATAAAGACGTCGAAAAATGGGTCTCTGAGTGGATAGTCTCCAAAAATGAGTCATTCTTTCGCCGCGGAATTCGTTTACTGCTCGAAAGATGAAAAAAAAGTCATCGCTAACGATGGACAATATTTTGATTGAGGTACTTTCTCATTGTTTTTTAAATAAAATCATACTTTTTGCAAAAAACAGACGGAACTTTCCGATTGACCTATATACGAGGTCTGTTCAAAAAGTATCGCGAATTTTGTGTTTTTTCAAAAATTATTTATTTATTCATGAATATCTATTTTGTCCCCTTCAAAGTAATCCCCATCAGATATTATACACTTGTGCCAACGTTTTTTCCAATCCTCGAAGCACTTCAAAAAATTATTTTTTGCGATCTTGTTCAGTTCCTCCTTCGATGCCGTCTTTATCTCCTCAATCGTAGCGTAGCGTCGTCCTTTCATGGGCCTCTTCAGTTTCGGGAACAAGAAAAAGTCACAGGGGGCCAGATCTGGGGAATACGGTGGCTGCGGCATCATTAGTGTGTTGTTTTTGGTCAAAAATTCGCGCACAAGCAACGATGTATGAGCAGGGGCGTTATCATGGTGCAAAAGCCAATTTTTGTTCTTCCACAAATCCGGGCGTTTCTGGCGGATTGCTTCGCGCAAATTGCGCATAACTTGCAGGTAATATTCCTTATTGACCGTTCTACCCTGTGGCAAGAACTCATGATGCACCACGCCCCTGCAATCGAAGAAAACTGTAAGCAAAACCTTCACATTCGACCGAACTTGGCGCGCTTTTTTCGGTCTTGGCTCGTGCGGCAGCTTCCATTGGGATGATTGAACTTTGGTTTCCACGTCATAACCATAAACCCATGATTCGTCACCAGTTATGACCCTCTGGAGCAAATTTGGGTCGTCGCGGACAGAGTCCAACAGCTCCTTAGCAATGTTAATGCGATGCTGTTTTTGGTCGAAATTGAGCAATTTTGGTACGAATTTCGCGGCGACCCGTCTCATGCCCAAATCATTGGTAAAAATCGAATGGCACGAGCCAATCGATATGTTTAGGTCCTCAGCAACCTCTCTAACGGTGATTCGACGATTGGCCAATACTATTTTCTTCACTTCATCAATGTTTTCGTCTGTTGTTGACGTGCTCGGGCGTCCGGCACGCTCTTCGTCGTTCACATCTTCTCGGCCCTCTGAGAACATTTTGTACCACCGATAAACGTTGCTTCGGTCCAAGGTAGCTTCACCATATGTCACAGTCAACATTCGGAATGCGTCCGCGCACTTAATTTTGTTTTTCACACAAAATTTGATACAGATTCTTTGATCCATTTTTTGGAATAGGCAAAAATCGAAGACGAGCCAAAACACGTGCAAGCAAAGCAGCTGTCAAAAATTAACTGAACATTCAAAATGGCCGAACTTGTCGGCATAAGTGAGAGACATGAGTACCAACATAACGCCACAAAAAATCGAAAATCGAATATACGTAACCCGCGGAAATTCAAAATTCGCGATATTTTTTGAACAGACCTCGTATAATATTTATTGTACTTTTTTAAATTCTTCTTCTTCGTGAGAAACTCAATGATACTTGTGATATAATATAAATGTTTATATGTAATGTATAATAATTCGTTAAGAATTTTTCCACAAAAGTAATAACAGAAGACGTTTCTGTTCAGTACTGTAACAAAAATACAAGAAATAAGAATTTTATTTGATATTATATGATATATTATGTCTACAAGTTAAAATACAATTATATGGAAAATATGAATATTAAATTTTTTAAAAATATACTTACGAAATTGTAGCAACTGATACACTGGTACTATTATACGATTTCTGACGATGTCTGAACTGACCATGATATTCGCGTAACACAGCATTTTATATTGCTGCTTATTATGTACAAACCCCACTCCCAATATTCTCCTACTCCTTTATTACGTTCAATCATTTCTCGTCGATAATTCTTTTACAATTTAATTTCTCTTGCTGATTTTAAATTCAAGCAACACAGCACTAAAGTAATAATACAATTTTAGATATTAATTTAATTTGTATATCAAACAATAAATGTAATTCATATAAGTGCGACGTACACTCTGCACTTTTCGGCTTACAATTACATAATGATTTCGATCTTGACACTGTGTTATCATCCAGACGTTACGCAAGTGCTATCTAGCCGTGCGTGATAAAAATCTCTATGACTAGACGTCCACAGAGTTCCAAAAATAGATATGTTTATATCGTTGATTCCTGTCCTATGCAAAAATACGGAACATCACGAACGTGCTGCATGAAGGAGTACGGCCCGTTTTTAATTATTTCTCAAAAATGATACTTTGGAAAATAACTTTATCACACATGATTGAATTCGTTTTAAAATAATTTTCTTCTTATTATAAAAAAAAAAATCAAAATTTTTTATTTAAAAAAGTCAAATGATGGGAATAAATGAAAAAAATTTTTTTTTAATTTTTTTTTTGTATTATAAAATACTCTTGAAACAATGCAACTTTTATTTCAAACTTTTTTTTCTATCTCTCACAGTTTCAACGACATCCGCTTCGAAAGAGAAACACTGATTTTCTTCTAAAGAGTGTTTCACCCCTTAAAAATACATATAGACGCGTATAAAAAAATACGTGTCTCTTATTTTTGTCTGGAAAATAACTAAAAGCTCATTAAGATCGGAGGGGGACAGTTGGGTCCCTTTCCTTGTAAGAAAGAAATCTAGGAAGTTGTTTCTGGACGATGATGAGTAAAAACTCGAAATACTTCAGAAATGTCGCGTTAAAATGGCTGAAGTGCACATAGTAGACGATTTCAAGCATGATGGTTGATGGTTTATCTTTTAAACTGTATTTATTTATCTCTTCATGCACTTTCATGCACTAAACTTCTACAATAAATAAACCTGCATTAAACTAAATACGAGGTCTGGCTATTAAATAACGAGACTGCTTATGAAAAAGAGTTTTATTTTAAAAATTATTCTACAATTGAATGCTCCCCTTCAATGTACTCCCCTCCCCTCGCCACACACCGTTCCATTCGTTTTTTCCATTGGTCAAAGCAATGCTGGAAGTCTTCTTTTGTAAGAGCATTTAGGAGCTCCGCCGATTTTCGCTTCACCTTTTCCATCGACTCGAACCGGGTTCCTTTTAAGGCAGACTTGAT
>NW_017305436.1:290458-290766 GCF_001594115.1 Trachymyrmex septentrionalis
TGTTATCGGCACGAGAAAAAAACAAGTTCGTTTCTAACCTCTATAGAAAAAATACTACTACTGCGACAAAAACGTGTTTTCTTACTGGAATAGTAGACACTTTCAGCTATCCAACGCTGCATTCGTTTCCCACCCTACCCCTCTAGGACGCCTTCTGCGCGCGCAGTCTCGTTATTTAATAGCCAGACCTCGTACATAAATTAAGCATTTACACAGTGCGACAAATATGTTCCCGGACACGAACCACATCTCAGCAACCAGTGGCAACATCTGTGCGTTCAAACATGCATTTGAAAGGTTTAACATTT
>NW_017305436.1:294411-298584 GCF_001594115.1 Trachymyrmex septentrionalis
ATATATATATATAATTTTTGCATACGAAAATGACAGTTTCTCGATTGTGATTGATCGATTATATACGGAATTGCTATTTCTGTGATATTTATTCAAGAATAGGGCCCTTGGGCATTAATTTTCAATCAGTTCAGCTTTTCTAGATTTTCTATTGGAAGATACGATCCATAATACGATATACGGGCTATTGCAGAGATCCATTCGGTAAATTTAGATTATGTGGCCAGCAGATAAGAAAGTAAAGGATGCGCTATCCATTGCATAAACGAATGCACCCTTATTGATTTCTGATTGGTTACGCGGTTATGCGATATGCGGCAAATACGTCTCATGAGACTCCAGCATCAGACTATTATATATTGTTTCGTAAAAAAATCTTTAAAAATAATTTCATTAAAGATTTCCTATTCTGACTCAAGTAATAATTGCTTTAATTCTCCTTCAAAAATTATTACGTAAAAATAAAAGGTATCAATCAATAACAGGTGTCAAATGAAAAAACATATTCCAACCTTCCCCCAAAAAAGTAAATAATAATTTTAGTATGATGTATTGTGCACAGGACCTTAGAACAAACCGCTGCCATTAATAGCCAAATCTACGTTGGTAACACTGGTTTTGAAATTTGTAAGTTGGCTACTACTTCAGAGACTGTAGAATATACAGATATTTTAAATATTCTTTAACAAACCTCGTCTAAATTAAAGCTCTAGATATACCAAAGTAGCACATAAATCCTCCATTTTTGACTTACTAACCATATCCTATTATTATTGGGAGTATAAATAAGTTTCCGCCGTTTGACAAACAATGGCGCTACCAGTATGTTATAGTTAAAATTGTCAGCTGTAAAACGTCATATCGTAAAGTTGGACATCTGGCAAGAACATAACCTTGAAATATTAGCGATTTTGCATCAGCATCTTATATCTTTTTTCGTGCGAAAATGTCGAGTTTTGAGCCGAATAAGCATCATTTGCGGGAGCTTTTGATTTACTTCTTTAATTTGAAGAAATCTGCAGCTGAGGCGCATCGATTGCTTGTAGAAGCATATGGTGAGGCTGCCTTAAGTGAGAGAAGTTGCCGTGAGTGGTTTCAAAAGTTTAAGAACGGTGAATTTGACGTCGAAGACAAAGAACGTAGCGGAAGGCCGAAAGTGTACGAAGACGCGGAATTAGAAGCATTATTGGATGAAGATTCGTGCCAAACGCAAGAAGCACTTGCACTTACATTAGAAGTGACTCAACCAGCAATTTCACATCGCTTAAAATCGTTGGAAATGATTCAAAAGCAAGGAAATTGGGTTCCATATGAACCCAACTGAAGCCGAGAAACGTTGAACGCCGATTTTTCACATGTGAAATGCTGCTTGCCAGGCATAAACGAAAGGGTTTTTTGCACCGTGTAGTCACTGGTGATGAAAAATGGATCCACTACGATAACCCAAAGAAGAAGAAATCATGGGGACCACCTGGCCATGCTTCAACATCGACAGCCAAGCCGAACATTCATGGGAAAAAAGCTCATGTTGTGTATTTGGTGGGATCAGCTAGGTGTCGTTTATTATGAGTTGCTCAAACCAAACGAAACCATTACTGGGGCTCTCTACCGAATACAATTGATGAGATTGAGCCGAGCACTCAAGGAAAAACGCGCCCACTACTACTCCAGACACGACAAAGTTATTCTTCTGCATTATAATGCTCGTCCATATGTTGCGGCGCCGGTCAAACCTACTTGGAAACACTCAATTGGGAAGTTTGACCCCACCCGCCGTATTCACCAGACATTGCTCCTTCTGATTACTACCTGTTTCGATCGATGGCGCATGGCCTGTCTGAGCAACACTTCACATCATATGAATATATTAACAATTGGATCGATTCGTGGATAGCTTCAAAAGATGAAGCGTTTTTCCGACGCGGTATCGGTATGCTGCCAGAAAAATGGAAAAAAGTAGTGGCTAGCGATGGACAATACTTCGAATAAAACATTAGGTACCGTTCTTTCACAATAAATGCCCAATTTTTGATAAAAAACGGCGGAAATTTATTTATACTCCTAATATATCTTCTAAACCAATGCCGTCCACTACTTAATTTTTGTGAGAAATCACTCATGACATTTTCTTACAACATATCTAAAGGATATTAAAATCGGTGAGGTGTAACATAAAATACATATTCATCTTTATTTTTTCTAGCTTCTGCGGCGTAAATTTCAGCGCAGCGTATTTGCTAAAGTTATTCTATATTATATTTAATATGAATTGAATTTGAAATAATAACAAAATAATTGACAAAGAGAGTTAATTGAAAATCAGTAATTGGGTAATGCTGTGATTTCAAGTTTTAAGGTTTTCTATTATTATCTAAATGTGTTATTATAATATCATAATAAAAAATATAATCTGAACGATTTACAATATAACTCGCATATTGTAGTGTCATTTCGTTTCATTTCGATCCAAATAATTTTTCTCAATTAATCTCAATTAATTTTTAAACTGTTGACTACGTTTACACTGCTCGATTTACGTCGAAGTTATAACATTGATGTTATGAAACTGTGTGTGTGGCCCATCATAGCTATTCTTCTGAAGAATAAAACGACTGTGATTGATCAGTTTCATATTGATGTTATAATTTCGGTATAAATTGAGCCATGTAGACGTAGTCAATAATTTGAAAATTAATTGAGAATTGGATACAAATTTAAATGTTGGATACAAATTCAAAATAATATAAATTTATATGACCAATGTTATGATTGCGATGCTCGATAATAGTTCGATCAGCTGATTAAAATCCGATCCGTGGTCAGGGTAGGCGATCATTTAACTTTTTCTCTAGGGCGGAAACGTAAAAAGTGAAAATTTTTTGTATGTACATATATCTTTTACAGCATTACTGTCCTAAGAAGGTCCTTAGCCTCAGTGAATTTTCTTCCATTTGTTTTTGTCCTTGGACTTCTCCTTCCAATTATGCACGCCCAGTTGGCCCAAGTCATTATTTTCGAAAATTTTTTTACACGGATTATTACTTTCCATCCTGTTAACATGTCTCAGCCATCTTAATCTACCGATTTTTATGTGGGTGACGATGTCTGTGTCGTCATAGAATTGGTACAATTCCGCGTTCTTTTTTCTTTTACTATACAATATATTTGTTTAACCCATTCTGGTTGCGCCGAAAACTTTTCTCAGGATTTTCTTTTCTAGGCATGCAAGTTTTTTAGCATCTCTTTTTTTCAAGATCCAGCATTCAGAGCCATACGTAATTATGGTCTCATCAATGTTTTGTAGATAGTTATTTCTATGGTTCTGGACAGAGTCTTAGCAATCTTGCAAGTCTAAATGCTTTGTTGGCATTGCTTATTCTTTAATTAATATCTGTTAATATCTATTGTTTTGTCATTATCCGATGTTATTATAATTAAGCCGAGATATCTGAATTGTTTTACGATCTCGAATTTGTAGTTGCCAATTTCTAAAGTTGGTCCCATTCTTTTATGGATTATGTTGTTCCTGGAGATTATTAGGAATTTAGTTTTCTTCTCATTTCCAATTAGACTTACTTTTTTGGCTTCTTTTTCGATTGCTTCAAAAATTTCCTTAACTGCTTTTATGTTGCGGTCAGCAATATCCAACGAAGATTGTCGGCGCATCTTAGAATTTGGGTGCTTTGATTTATTAATTAGCTGATTTGTTGATTTCTGCTCTTCTGATAACTGCTTCCAGCACCAGGTTAAATATAAGGTGTAGTAAAAAGAAATCTATTATTTTTCCAATAGATGGCTTTAATCTGTATCTCGCGTTGTATAAGTGCGATCGGGTTACGCTAAATGGCGTTAGAAAGATAAGATTTCGTACTAAAAAAACTTCTCAGGCAGTTTTGTTATTGCTTGAGTCAGTATTGTTTGAGTGCGTGTCAAAGATGGATACCAACAAAGAGAAAATACGCCATATTTTACAGCTTTTCTTCGATAATGGCGAAAACGCAAGCCAGGCGGCTGAAAATGTGAATAGTGTTTATGGTCCTGATACTGTAACAGTCAATATCGCGCAATTTTGGTTTCGTCGATTCCGTTCCGGTAATTTTGATGTCAAAGATGCACCACGCTCTGGAAGGCCAATTGTCGAAAATGTCGATAAAATAATGGAAATCGTCGAGT
>NW_017305436.1:298938-362577 GCF_001594115.1 Trachymyrmex septentrionalis
AGCTTTGGCCAATAGGAGAGGAATTGTGTTCCATCAAGACAACGCCAGGTCACACACATCGATAGTGACTCGCCAGAAGCTCCGGGAGCTTGGTTGGGAGGTTCTTATGCATCCACCTTATAGTCCGGACCTGGCACCAAGTGATTACCACCTGTTCCTGTCTATGGCGAATGATTTTGCTGGTGAAAAATTCGCCTCAAGAGAAGCTTGTGAAAATCGACTGTCCCAGTTTTTTGCCAATAGGGACGAGAGTTTCTATGAGAGAGGCATAATGAAATTACCTTCAAAATGGCAACAAGTTATCGAACAAAACGGTGCATATTTGACCTAAATCGGATCATTCTAACTATGCTAAATAAAGCTTTCAATTTAATGCAAAAATAATAGATTTCTTTTTTCAACACCTTATAGTAGGTGTGTCAATCCCTGTTTGACTTTTTTTTCTATCTGTAAAGCTTCGTCGTTAACCTTGATTCTCCTCCTTGTCAGTAAATAATTTGCACATTTGCATCAAATTATCTGGAACTTCCAGTTCTGTTAAGGTTTCCCAGATTACATCTTAATCTATGCTGTCATATGCTGTCTTAAAGTCTACAAACAGGTGGTATGAGATAATATATATTCCCAAAGTTTCTTCAGAAGATGTCACGTAGTAAAAACTTGATCTATAGTCGATCTGTCTTTCCTGAATCCACATTGATGTTCGCCTAGGGTTTTTTCGTATGTCTTTTCTAGTCTTTTACGTATAATATACATAGTTAAAAAATAAATAATAATAAATAAAGGGCAAAGTAAGAGTTAACATTTCTTTAAAAAATCACACCATTAAAAGAACATATTACAAATAAAGAGAGGTAAAATTATTGTACATAATGCAAAAATAAAAAATTATAAGTTTCGGCTACTGGATTGAGCCCTCTTCAGACATTAAACATATCAAAAAATAGTAGTACAATTAATAATTGTTGCAAATAATTCGCAAATGTTCGCATATTCATAATATTCATAGTTCGGGTAAGTCTTGATGTAGAACTCGACATTATTCACGTATGATTGAACAGTCAAAAGTGTATCATATCTCTTGGAAAAGTTCTAGTTAATAAAACAAAAGTAAAAAGACTTCTTACGAAAGAAAGAAAAAACGTAAATAAATTAACATACCAGAATTCTAATAAGGAATAAAAACCAAAACATGTGTAAATTACTCAAACAAGTGTGTCCATATAAGTATAGAAAATAGTCATTGGAATATATAAAGACAAGCGGAACACAAACGTAAAAGACGGACATTGTGTACCGATTGTTGTGTACGCTCACTGATACGGATCACCACGGACTGAGAGAAGAGACAGGCAGTATCAAAAAGTTAAACTTTATTTACAATAGGTATATATGCCTTATGAAGATCTTCAGTATCTGTTTATAAATTCAAACTGTTTTTCTGCTTCTTAATATTAAGCATCTCGGAAATTAAGCATTTTCTATAGCAAGGCTCTTCATCTAAAATTTTAATCTTATCCCATTGGAAATCGTAATCATACTGTAGTTTGTGCTCCGTTATGACAGAACGGACAGAAGTTATGTCTAATATGATTACGACGTTCTGTAATTCTGGTTTTTAATTGTCTGCCCGTCTGTCCAATGTACGACGCATCACAATTATTGCACGATATCTTATACACTGCATTACTCTTTGGTGTATGGGAACAAATATCCTTCTGTACTTTTATATATTTGCCCCTTTTATTAGCACTATGAAAAGATAACCTGATGTCGTTTTTATTGAATTGTTTAAATTTTTCCGTGTGAAGAGGAATAAATAGTACTTGAATGAATAGTAAGCCAAGAAGCAGATTCGTTCGCACAAACATTGTCAACCAAATCTTTATGTGTTATGTGTATATTTTTAATTAAATTTTTTATACGTTGATTAACTGTGTCAAAAATAAGAATCAATGGGTAGTCATTATCTAGTAAAATGTTAATAATAAATGTTAAATTTTGTGTATAAAACATAATGTCAGATAATAAAAAAGTTCTATCAACTAGCGAAAAAATTGTCCCTTTTTTTATGCAATGGGATGATTTGAAATTTAAAAACCTCCCTGAAAAGGTTGGCTTACGGTATTAATCAAAAATAAAACTATTCCTATTGATAGATATAGTGACATTCAGAAACTTAATTTTATCTCCTCCAATTTCTGTAGTAAATTGGAGACGCGGATGAAATGAATTAAATTGTTTTAGTAAATTATCAATTTTAGAGGAAGAAACCGCGGTACAAATGTCATCTACGTATCTGTAATAAAACACAATATCCAAATTCAACGACATCAAAGACACCGTCTTTAATCTCCTCATTACTAGGTCCACTATTACAGGTAAAGGAGAGCCCATAGGAGTGCCGAAGCTTTGTTTATAAATTTTATTATCAAACGAAAAAAAAGTGGAATCTAAAATAAACTGTATCGCTCCCAAAAACTCATCCCTAGGCAGAGAGCAATCCGTGGAAATAAAATTCCATTGCTCATTCGACACAATCGACTGCTATCTCCATTGGAACATTCATAAAAAGAGATGTAACATCTAATGAAATTAATTTATGTTCACTTGTAATATGTAATTTTTTTAATTTTTCGACTAATTCAAAGCTATTTTTAATGTAACTATTCGTTTTAGGAATGTTCTTGAATAGTATATTATGTAAATATGTAGCCAATGAATATAGCGGACTGCCTATCGATAAGACAATAATTCTTAAAGGACAACCAGGTTTGTGGATCTTCGGCAATCCATAGACTTTCGGAAGTGATCCGTCACTACAGTATAACGCTTTGTACTTAGAGTCCTCGATATAACCTTTCATTTTCCATCTAGTGAGCATAGATCTTAAAGCTGTCGTGAGTTTCTTGGTAGGATCTTTTTTAATCGGAACATATGTGTCTACATCACCTAATAAAATGTTTTTTACATTTTATACATATATGCGTCTTTGTCCATAGCAATCGTGACGTTGCCTTTGTCAGCATGCGTAAAAATAATGTTAGGATGCGCCGATATAAAAATACGTGTGTCAGATTCCATTTTTAGTAATTGTTTGTCCATAGGTGATGTGAAAATAGGAGAAGAGATGATTTTATTTAAGATTGGAATCGAATGATTCGTAACTGCAATTCTCCTATCAATGGGCATTCTTTGCGTGCTACTCTCAACACCCTTTATACATTCGAAGATTATCTTATTTTTGTTATTAAAAGAAAGCACGAAATTCTCTCCCAATTGTAAAAAATATTGTATGTTACAAGGAATGTAAGTATGTCATAGTATGTCAAAGGAAGATAAGTTTAAAAACCATCCATCTCTGACTGTGGTTAAGGAAGATGACCTTTGTGAAGGAAAGGCATTGGGATGTAATTAATTGGGATGTAATTAATTGGGATGGAAATAAAGGAACTAGGAGTCAAACTAAAAGAAGGATTAGTAACATACAATGTAGAATCTTCGTGAGAGTTCAGAATAGAAGGAACTGAATTATTCACGAATGTTAGGATCGATTTACTAAACGAATCGTATCTGTATTGTCGGCGTAATCCTTACCCTAGTCTGTTTTTCTTTTTTGTCGCAAAGCCAAAGAAATTTAGATTCCAATCCCTTTTTCTCTTTTTCAAAAAAGAGATTACAAGATTTTTCTTGTGTATTGAGGAAATCATCGCATATTCTCGTCGGGAGACAGCGAGATAGATTACTCACCACATGGAAAAGCAACCTTCTATAAAATCAATCTATAAGCGTCATTGAGCTCAATGTATAAAACTTTTTTGATCATTGAATTTTTACAATGTGAAAATTTACAGTTAGACCTATGATTATGTAGCTTAATATTCCAGCTATTAATAGTATTTAAATACTGCGGTGTAATACTATTGTTAATGCAATGTTTTATAAAACGGATGTGTAGATGATTCGTAATATACGAGTATAGTTAACTTATACGTACTTAACAGGATGATTGCTTTGTAATTACTACAGATAGAGGTCACCCTTCTTTGGTATAAGGTTGATCAGGCCTATACCTACCCATTCTTCTGGCAGCATATCTATGTATCTTTAGATGTTAGTAATAGTAGTTAACTTGTGTAATATTAGTATAGTCGTGTATTTCGCCCGTAATCGAGTCGATGTCTGGAGCCTTATTATTCTTTAAAGCAGCAATGGCATTTTTAATCTCTTCAATGCTGATATCTATGTCTGTGTCTGTAGCCCAAATTTGTACTGATTCCAATGCATGTGAGTCAATGTCGTTTGTGTCTTTATCTTCTGGTGCTCTTGATGCTTCTGGTCTTTTCTCATTTGGCTTCAAAGCAAAGGCGTCTTCAAAAAACTTCTTCCATTGTCTAATTATTTCTTCTTGGCTTATTAATAGTTCTCCTCTTGATTATTTTACAAATTTGCACTGTGGATTATACATCTATTGTTTTTTATTTCTCTATAGAATTTTCTAGGATTATTTGTTATTTTTTTAGATTCAATTATCTTTATTTTTTCTGCCAGATGCTGTCTTTCCTTGTGTCTGAGAATCTTTCTTGCTTCTATTCTCGTTTGATAGTATTCTTCTTTCCAATATCTAGTATTATTGTTTAGTGCTCTGAGTCTTGCGGCGTTCTCTTTTATGGTTTCCATGCATTGTCCATCAAACCTAGTTTTAGTGGATAGCCGTCTTCTCTTGGCAGTGGATAGCTAGTATCTCCTTGACAGACTCGTATACACCGTTTCTTAGGCTGTTCCATAATATGTTCATATCAGTTTCTTTCTGACAGTTTACATCTTGTAATCTAATTTCTACCAACTTACTGTATTCTTTCCTGATTTCTTCATTTCTAAGCTTATCACTATTCCAGATTTTCAGCTGTGTTGTTGCTTTTCTCTTACGTCTATGTATTATTTTGTCTCTAACTTTAGTCATCACAAGGAAGTGGTCTGAATCAGTGTTCGGACCTCTTTTTGTACGTATGTCCAAGATACGATTCGCTTACTTTTTATCGATCAGTACGTGATCGATTTGATTGATTGTTTTACCCTCTGGGGCTTCTATATTCCTTTGTGAATTTCTTTATTGGGAAACCAGATAACCAAGACTAGAGATAACCATGCCTTTTGAGGTAGCAAAGTTGACTAAATATTCTCTATTTCTACTTGATTCACTGTTTCCCGATGATTGGGAAGTGAGCACTTTCTTAACCAATTTTCTCATTGAAGTCTCCCAGTATGATCTCCATCTCAAACTGAGGAGATTGGTCCGGTATTTTTTCTAAATCTTCATAAAATTTGATCTTCTCATCTTCTTCTTTGCCCTCCGTAGGAGCGTGGGCGAAGATAATTGTGATGTTATGTAGCTTTAGTTTGAGATGTATTTTAAGGACTGTCCCAAACAAAATCTTCGCACACAAAAACCACCATATCTTCTGAACCACTTGATCAATTTTTAAAAATAGACCAGTTTTAAAAACGTCATTTAATTACAATTAATGCTGTATATAACAAAAAAAATTAAAATTAATTTTTATAAAAATTTTTTAGATTTTCCGGAATCCCTTCCATCATGGTTTTTATGATGTCTTCGCCGACTTTCTTCTGGGCGGTGGACCACTTTCTGTTAAACTTTGTCGCGTTTCTGATCAGCTGCTTCGTCTCCTTCAATTTCTTTTTTACCATAGCCCAATATCTCTCTATTGGCCTGAGTTCTGGGCAATTTGGTAGATTCCCGGGGCACAAAAACCACATTGTTCGTCTCGTACCACTCCAAGATTGCCTTGTGTAGTGACAGAAAGCTAGATCTGGACAAAAGAATGTAGACACATTGTGCTCACGTAAAAACGGCAATAGTCTTTGTAAACACTCTTTGATGTAAATTTCGGTGTTTATTGTACCAGAAGCTACGAAAAATTTACTCCTTTTCCCGCAAGAACATATTGCTTGCCAAATGAGAAATTTCTTGGGAAATTTCGACTATTTCTTGGTTCTAAATTCTTCGTCGACATTCCCTCGAGAACCTGCGACATAAAATTCCTGTCCAGGAAGTTGTGCAAAGTCAGCCAATACATAAGTTTCATCGTCCATAACGCAGCAGTCAAATTTTGTGAAAAAATCACTTCTTAATTTTTGGGCTCGGTTTTTTGCCTCTTGGTTCTTCACAGCATTTCGGTCTGGAACTTTTTGTACTTTGTACGTTTTTAGATTCGCTTGTTTTTTTACTCTTTCAACAAATGTCTTCGAGCAACCTGCTTTTTGGGCCACTTTTCTTGTTGAGAGATTAGGATTCTTCTCAAACAAGGCGACGACTTTCCTCACTCTTTTTGGACTCCGGAAACCTTGTTTTCCTTCAGAACCTTCTTTCCAGTTGATTGTCAAGTCCTCATTGAATCTTTAATAACACTTGAAACCGTTTCTCTACAAACTTTTGCTTGCCTCGCAATTTTCTTGTAAGTCCACCCAGGGTGTTCTTGAAAAATTTTAATAATTAATTCACGTGTTTTCAATTCACTTGATATTTTTCGACTGAAATTAACACAACTGCGGAAATAACTGTTTCAGTAACTTTGTACATTCAATCCAAAGCCTACTAGGTGAAAAAGTTAGAATTTTTCATACTATGGCTATGAGTTTTAAGCATAAAGACGTGCAAAGATTTTGTTCGGGACAGTTCTTATATAGCCTTGACTAATATCTACGAAATCGACTACTTTATCGCATAAGTTTTTGTTGGCAAAAAGATCTGTACCATACTGGTTACTTTTTCTGGTACTGCCGCTATAATATAGAGTCCACAGTCACGTTCGTTTCTCGCATCCCTTAACGTACACGATAGCATCATCATTAAATACAACTGCCGTGATCAGGCGTTTCGCCGCGTTGTACGGAACCATCCCATCTTCCCATCGCAATCCATGGTGATAAGCACTCAACCAGGAAGCGCAAGACCTGTCGGATCTTATCAAAAATTTCCATGGCATGGGACTCGTAAAAATATAATGCGTGAGAACGGTCCCCTGTTTCAGCACCGCCACTTCCTTCACGATAAATTTCTTATTAACGATGAATCCTTGTAGATCCACGAACGTTAGCACAGACATGTTGTCGAGAATACTGCGATCGATTGCGGCGTATCGTAGAT
Source organism: Trachymyrmex septentrionalis (assembly GCF_001594115.1). Taxonomy (NCBI): domain Eukaryota; kingdom Metazoa; phylum Arthropoda; class Insecta; order Hymenoptera; family Formicidae; genus Trachymyrmex; species Trachymyrmex septentrionalis. The sequence continues at coordinate 306,110 of NW_017305436.1, forward strand.
TTTATATCGTGTCAGAGGTGCACTTAGGTGATTTTGCGCACAATGTTGGTCAATGGATTATACTGAACCACACGATCGTATATGATGAGACAATAGACTGTTGTATTTGCGGGCACGTTCTCCTTACATTCAAAATCTAATCGCACGTCCATGGTGCCACTCTTGACCGATTCGTTCTGTCGAGAGCAATCGATGGTCAACGGACCATTACGTAAAAAAATTGTAAAGGTGAGACTCGGCTCGAGATACTCGTATCCGTAGTAGCCCTTGCAGAAACGCGCGTACTTTGTACAAGTCGCGTACAAAATCGCGCATCTGTTTTTATCAAAATCCAGATTCAAGTCATCGTACGGATAACATTCCATATTCAGATAGAGTTTCGCATTGGTTAATTTACAGTGATTGAATCGACTAATATCCTCGGACATGACATTTTTTCGACCTGTTTGCATAGCGAAAATGACATAGCGCGGCTTCTCGAGCTGAGTAGCCGTCTTGATGGCCCACAAATGGTAGTGCTCTGCAAGAGCGGAAACTCGTACAGATCCCAAGAGCGAAAAGATGTCAGATATCCACCCATGTTCAGATATCATCAGCTCTCTAAAGCGCGCAGCATCAACAGTTTATTTATCTCGCTCAATAACACGTGCGGCATTCGCCACTGTACTTTGAATAATTCGAGCGTCGGCTCTGTCATCGAATCTCCCGTCAGATAATTGTTGTCGGTGCGCGCTCGTATTAAAATCAATTCGTGACGAGCATTGATCACCACACGTCTGTAATCTTCGCAAAATCCCAGCAGTACGTAGAGCGGTACACAGAAATTAAAGTATCCGGCCGCAGTAGTCTGCGCATCCCAGCCGGCATTCCGCAGAATCACTTCTGTCGGATGACATTGTTACATAGTTTTTGAGCGTGCTAGTTATGCCCACGTTTCTGTTACAATCAATCTCCACACCGTTGAGTTCATATCGAATCTCATCGAATATAAACGCGACGCAATTATTTCCCAATGACACGTTAGCACCCTGGATCACTTTGTTCTTCGTCAGTTTTCTCGACGTATAGAAAGCTTTCATACGGCAGTGTGTACAGATCCTGTTGCTGTATGGGTATTCTTATCTCGTCGCTGTACCCGAACGTTGTGTTGGCGAACGGGTTGTACGTGTGAGTCTCAATCTTGACGATGCGATCGGCTCGTCTTTAATGTTTAGGATATCAGTCATCTCAAATGTTGCGCACCGCCAATCCCAAAGACTTTAAAAATGTAACGTTCGACACGATGAGCTTCTTCTTCTTCCTAATGTTGGAGCGAGTGTTATCGAGCTGTGATGTCGTCAGCCTTATAAAGAATACGTTATCTCTCTGCGTGCGCTCCGTTCCATTTAGCACGAGCATCTCACACTCACGTTATCACTGTTTACGTCGTACGTGCAACCTAACAGTAATCTCTTCTCCTCAAAAATCGAGCAATCGTCCGTTCTGGTCAACAACGCGTATCGTTAGATCTGTAATGCTCCGTGCGATTATTGGTAGGTAAATGATCTGCGCCGGTCTCTCCGATATCTTATATCCTGGTGGCACGCTCGGCGAAAATTCGTATGTCGTGTGTACGCTTTTGCCGTTGCTGTACGCATCCGCGATCACATTACACTCTACGCGGATAACGTTTACCTTCATTCTGTTGATCGACATGTCCGATTCGTGCCATCATCGCGGTCGCAGTATACGCTTCGACGAGGACCCCAAGCGATCCAATGCTATTGGGCTTGTTAAAGTTTATTCTGTGTGCACATCTAATCTCGCATCTCATCGTGTTGTAGTTTGCGCGGAGCGTAATCGGGTATTCTCCACTCTCACCATTATCGTCATCGGTGTCATTGTTATTATTGTCACCGCGCACTACATCAACAGTTTCAAGCGCGTCTCGGTGCAAACGTTTACGTAAAATCGCGCGTTTCAGAAATTCATTTATGTCTCGCACTTCATACGAACCTTCGGGAATTGTAATTTCCGCGTCATCTTTGGCAAAATAAAATTTGTTGTTCGATTTATTCACGTTCAGTATCGTGTGATAAGTCTCAAAAACCGCCAGAACGAGCGCGTAGTCGCCGTCACTCAAATCTGTGGCGGGAAAGTAGTTCGCCGCGAGGATGACTCTTCCCGCTCAGCGTAAATGTCAGTGACATGACGGAAAAAGAGTTCGACTAATACTGAGATTTCACAGCATCTCGTCGAGCTTTTTAAATTCACGCGTATCTACCGTTCGTAGAAACCGCAGGCACATCTGTCCGCAGAAGCTCTGATAAGACGTACGATTGTACTCTATCGTCGTAGCACCGTTCCCGAAATATCGCACCAGTTCCTTGGGAGATCGAAGATTATCGAAACTGTCAAAGTATAGGACGCAGTTGTTCCTCTTCGCTACCTAGTGAGTACCAGGTCGCATCGTCCAGATTCACGATACCGCTTTCGTTTCGACGCGCACCGCTCGTCGGTACGCATGAAAACGCCTCTAAAGTATAGTATGCGCATACGTCTCGCGAGCTCGTTTAATTACCCATTGGTAGTTGCGCCAGACGGTATTTTTATCGTCTCTTTGGCGGTTTTTTTTTTCTTTGCAGCTGCACCCTGTCCATGTTTGTACGGGCCGAGATACAGTCCGCGTCCGTATTTGTACGGAGCGAGATACAGTCCGCGACCCTGTTCCATCGCGCGATCGTGACGTTGCAGCTCTTCAAGCTGATGTCGCGCGGCTTTGTTGTCGTTTACCGCTTTCGCCACACTGACCGCTCCACCGATCAAGGACTCAAGCGCACCCAATACTGGCAGAAACGGTAACACATCGCCTCATTTCGCTATTGGAAGTTCCGTTTTTTCATCGCCTTTTTCCTCGTCGTCGTCGTCGTCTTCTTCGGTTTCATGCTCATGTCGATCTTGGTCTTGATTTTCATCGCTGCCCAGATGGCTGCAGCGGCTGCTCTCTCGCTCAGAGCCAAATCACTCGCGGTAATGCGTTTCCGCGCCTTCTCGGCTAGTATATTGTCTGCCGCGTGTCTATCGGTGAGATCGCTGCTGTGCGAATACGCAATGTGTTCTCGACACGCCGCGTCCAGCGGATTTATGTCCGCGTCACTTCTGGCTAATCGCTTCGCAAGCCGCGTGACCTGGGCCGCAAAACTGGTAGCCTGGAATATGTATAACTCGAAAGGAAGCGCGTTTATCGCTCGATTCAACTGCCGCCCGACGCTGACATTCGTTACAGTCCTTTATCTTAGGTGCGGGACTGTCAATGTGCGTTCGCTGCCACGGCTGATTGCAGTGCTCGTCGCAGCGACGATAGGTTTGAACCGAATCTACCTTCACGTGTTTCGAAAGCTGGTCCCAGACGTGTTCGATGTAATCGCCGTACACGCGTAAGAGTACGACCTTCGGTATATATTGCAACTGCTCGGCGCTCAAGTCTCGAATATCAGAAGGATGACTCAGCGCGAGATACATTTTGTTACTGCGCGATTCGCGAGGTTCGAGCGTCTTTAAATAGTCGTTCGAGAGCGCACAGCCTTTAGTGTGAGCATGAAATTCGTGCTGCAACCACTGACGATACGCATTACGAACTGTGACGCGAAATCTCGAATGATGGGAGGTAGCGTGGAAAAGCGCAAGCACGGCAAAATGCTGCCGAATACTATACCGCGCGATCATTTGCAGCCTATCGAATTGCGGTAAAACCAACGTTCTCATAAGCTTACTCGAGAGCCCGAACAGTGTACGTTTCGATTATTGAGCAACAAAGGATACAAGTACATAATTGCGCCGTTGATGTCGGTCACACCCAACAAAAAGAAAAAAATCTAGAAAGGGATTACCTCACGCAATGACATTAAACAACGCGATCATTTACGGGATGATCCCAACGAGCTGGTAGATCGTCTACAATTGCTTGACGCTTCGCACCGAGCAGGCAACAACTCTGACGACAACGAGATGCTGCCGATCATGCTGAGGAACTTCGCGAAGCCAGTCTTATTATAAATTAAATCGCGTATTCATAAAACGAGTCAGTCGAGTGACACCAGCGAGAAAAAATATATTATTTTCTTGTACTCTGTGTATTACACGTCGAATCAAAATTCAAATTAGGCGATTCGGTACGCGTGAGCAAATACAAGACGATTTTTTAGAAGGGTTACATATCAAATTGGACCACTGAGGTGTTTACAATCGTTAAGGTTACCAATCCCGTAACCTATCTACTCAAGGACTATCATGGAAAATCCGTCGCTAAAGCGTTCTACGAGCACGAGTTGCATCGCGCTATTCATCCGGACGTGTATCTCGTGGAGAAAGTGTTGTGCAGGGAGGGCGACAAAGTGTACGTCAAGTGGCTGGGATTCGATGGATCGCACAATTCATGGATACACAAAAACAATATTATTTGATAAAATTTTAATTTATACATTTTATATACATATAACAATATAAGTATATAAACATGTAAAATATTTTTTTATTATCCTTTCCATTTTTAGAGTATACAGATAAAAGACATATATAAATGTACGATACATGAAATGAAAAATAATAGTAATACGTAATAAATGACACTACATAAAACATAATAGTAATACTTATACAGGGTGCGGCAGAGAAACTTACTTTTTTGAAAAACGCGCCAAACGGCAAGGGGTGAAGGTAGGAAGCTGGGAGGGGGTGCGTCCGAAAGGATAGGTCCTCAATTTTTGTTCCCCCCACAGCCAGTCTCGATCATGCTTTGGACAAGAGAGCATCGCGCGTTTGCCGTCGAGGCATACTTTGGTAATGGCCGCTCCATTGTCGCCACTCAACGTGCCTTTCGAGCGCGCTTCATTATTCCTCCTCGCAGTTCAATCCCCGGCCGGAATTCGATTCTTTCGTGGATTATCGCATTTCACGAGTCTGGCAGCATCGTTAAACGCAGGTTAGGAGCTGTAAGAACGGCCAGGACTCCGGAAAATGTTGAGAGAGTGAGACAGTCATTTTTGCAGTCCCCCCGCCGTTCTGCTCGCAAACATGCGGCTGCTCTGAGGCTTTCGGACCGAACTGTGAGACGAATCCTTCACAACGAACTCCAATTTCATCCGTACAAACTGACTGTTGTGCACGAGTTGACTGACCGCGATTTCGTGGCCCGCCAAACTGCATGTGAAGCTCTCCTTGAAACTCTTCACCACGACGCGGTAACGTTCTTCAGCGACGAGGCTCACTTTCACCTTTCCGGCTGTGTCAACAAACAGAACATGCGCTACTGGAGTGCTGAAAATCCACGTGAACTTCACCAAATCCCTCTCCATTGTGAGCGTGTTACCGTTTGGTGCGCAATTTCGTCGGTCGGGATCATTGGTCCTTATTTTTTTGAGGAAAACGAGCGCACTGTCACGGTGAATGCAGCTCGATACAGGAAGATGATCGAAGAATTTTTCCTTCCACATCTGGAAGAAATGGACGTCGGGGATGTGTGGTTTCAACAAGACGGAGCCACGGCCCACACAGCACGGGCCTCGATGGAATTGTTGAGGGAACACTTCCCTGACCGCCTCATCTCTCTCAGAGGTGATCTCCCTTGGCCGGCGCGCTCTCCAGATTTGACTCCATGCGACTTCTTCCTATGGGGTTATTTGAAGTCTATTGTTTACAACGATCGACCAGAGACCCTAGCTCACCTGAAGACAAACATTCGGAACGCCATCGCCGAAATACCGGTGGACATGCTTCAGAGAGTGACGCAAAACTTCAGAAATCGACTCAATCAGTGCATAGACAACGGCGGCCGTCATTTGATAGATGTAATTTTCAAAAGTGCATGAAAAAAAATTTGATGAGGTGATCTGTAAGAGGAAAAAAGAATTATACCGATATCTGCAATAGTTTCGTTTTTATTAACCTTTAAAAAAAGTAAGTTTCTCTGCCGCACCCTGTATAAAACGTAAAAAACATGCATAATGTGTAAATTATAATGATAATAGTATATAATAGTAAATAATAGTAACAGGTATGTAGATTGTATGAGAATATTCAAAAAATGTAAAAAGACAAACACAAAATACAAATTAAGATAATACATAAAGCATAACAATATAATAGTAATACATATACACTGTATGAAAATATAAAAAATGTAAAAATATAATAGTAATATAAATGTTGATATGTACATATATTACAAAGGTATTCGTCAATGTTCCCATGATAACGTCTCCATCGAGTCCGGTACGACATATCGTTTGTCGTCGTACGGACTTAGAACAATTTTCGATTCGGATATCGTGCAGTTTAGATCGTATACACGATTGACGACGAGTCATTTCGATCTCTTCGTTCAAACACCACGTGTAATAGTCGAACCTTATCGTTTGCGTTACGACGTTACTCTTTACGTCTTTCACCTTTTTAGTGTCCTTCTTGCCGTCCACTCTCACCCCGTACATCTTCGCTCTGAGACCAATGAATTCGGTCATATCGCACCGTTATTTTCATCATTCATCAAACCGGGTACTTTTTTGTTCGCGAGAGGTATACTGTACGCGTTGTCCGTCAGATAATCGCTCGTGTCGAATCTAGCGATATCGCGTTTCATAGTCTCGTAAACGTCCTCGCACTCGACGCGGTATATAAGACTGTCTGTATCGGTGTACATAATTTTATATTGTACAATATTTGTCGCGAAACAGTGGTAACATTTACTCGTGGTGAAATTCGTACAGACTTTCGATATATCGTATACACATACCCACGTAAATTGGCTTGTTGAACTTCACCTCGAGTTTGCGCAGACGGCTATTAAATTTTCTACAAAGACGCTACGGCTGTGGAAATTTGGTTTTGCAATCATTGCCTCTGCGCCGTATCGTCCGTCCCATTTTGTTAATAATTTTACGTCGAGGTGATTGCGCACATTCTCCATAGTTTTACCGATTACCGCGTTGTTCATTAGTTTATACAAATTTTTTTCGAAATCGTTTTTCGCGCGCGTTCTGAAATTTGTATTAAGTTTAATGTAATCCATGGAGATTGCGCGAATTGTAGCACCCGATGGATCTTTGTTACGCGAAGACCGTGAGTACATTGCTGCAGGTTGCGGTAGTGGATGACGTAACACTTTGTTTATCGTACAGCGTCGCTAAAAGTTTATATTCGCGCTTGCCGGGCTGCCTATTGCGCGTCGGACAGAACGGTTATGTATATGCTACGGATATATGCTCGAGATCGACTTCAAGAATGTAATCCAGAGCGATCGCGCTCGCGCCAAAGTTCGCAGCGTCTTCGACTCACTTAAATTTGACGTATGGCAATGGTTGACACATCGCCCACCCGTATAAATTGTTAATGTCGTAGTACATCAAGTACGACGACGACTCCGACGGGTCGTAGGAATGCATGTACTTGTTATTAGCCTGCACGTATCTGCCTGAACATTGACTGAGATCACCGCGTATACCGCGCTCGATGAACATGATCACGTCAATATCAGTGAGCAGCTCAAACTTTACACGCATATGTTTTAACATCGCATTCCACGTGAAATCAGGCAGTGTAATAATGTGCGGGATCGAGACCGTAACTCGCGACGCAACTTTCGCGGAAATTTTCGAAAATGTCAGCTAATAACAAGACATCAGTTTTCAAATACAGATCACTGTACTCGCCGAGCGTTCGGATGGAGAATCACTGCCATATGTTCACAGCGTGAACGTAATCGCTCTCGGATACGGTATCACGTTAACGAACTGTAAAAAGATTCGCGCGGTGGTAAGCGCGTGTCCTGCAATTTTTCGACACAGTCAACGTACTCGTACAGAAAGACACCTTTACGAGTTAGTAATTCAAATTCATCATCCGATAGTATTGAAAATTTTGAATGTATAATTTTTAATTTGTCTTTATCAAGATACGACGCTAATTTATCGAGGCTCTCTACTGAGAAATTTGAAAGAATCAATAAAGCGTAATTTTACGCAATTTTTTTGAAAATTATTTTCAGTTTTATCTTTAGTGCTAGCGACATGTTTTGTGAAGGAAATGTATTTTTCTTTGATTATCGGTAATACATCTATACGTTCTTCATATGATGTAGCGATTTCCTTAATTATAAAATGCGCGTCATAACCTGATAAATTGTGAAAAACAATCGGAATATATAATGAATTTTTATAGTTTAAGTTACAATTCGAATGCGCTGGACCGCGGTATCTACCGGTTAAGTGGCAATGATAGCGTACCCGCGTATCGTCCGGCGCGAACGGTTTCTTGCAGATGTGACAACGCGTCGCGCTACAGTATGCCTCCCATTGTTCTTTCGACAACGTTTCCGTGGGCACGTTGGCGGATACGATATTTTTCACGCGATGCGCCAAATCGTTGAGTTGTCGCGCAAACTACGCTATACAATCTTCATCGCGACGGAAATGATAACGCGTCATCGTACGAGCAACGTACGTAGTAGCCTATGCTGAATACCTCATGCTGTTGATACGACGACATGTATTCCTTGTCGGGTTCCATCTTCCGTAAAACGTACTCCAGGTCGGCGTAGACAACGAATGGGACGACGCGCTCTTTGTTGCAGTGGTTCCCAAATTCGAGCCATCTGTTGTCCGCGCTCGGCAGTCGAATAGCACAGTCGTTGATCTTCTGACAATCCATTGTGTGCGATTGCAATTTCTCATTCGTATTGAAGTAATGCAAGCATCTGAAAAACAAACAATTCTAACAGTTATTTTATTAAGACGGAAAAAATTATAATAATTGTTCATGTATACTTACCGGTCGCAGCAATATTTCTTGTTCTTTTTCCCATTAATCTGTGAGCTCACGAGACGCGACAGATTTTTTATCCACGCAAAGTGGCCAACACCGTCGTCACGTGGATCTTGCATGTACAGGAGACATGCTTGTCCTTCTTGTCACTGGTAAACCGTAGGAGAAGGACTTGTTTATTCTCGATGCCGTATATATTGATCGACACCGCGTTGAACCGTTCGAATTTATTAATGTCTTTGAACGTTATCGGAAATTCGATGAAACGCGGGATTCAACACCGCCGTATAATGCGGATACGATGACTCTCGCTCCGTATGCTTTTCAACCGCGTACAGAGCGACGACCACCGACCACGCGAAGCACGTATTGTCCATCGTACTAACATTGATCACCTCTCGTTTCGTCGCTATTTCCCGTGGCACTTCGAAGTAATATCCCGCGCGCATGGGATTTAGTTTGTTCATATTCACTACCAAATCGAGGATTTGCGACAATGCCCACCCGCTGTCGCGTTCCTGGACTCTTCGAGTGATGTCAACGTGGGCTCGATGATATGCCGCTCGTACCACTCGTGCAAATTGGTCTATCGGTATATCTCGCTGTTCTTAGTGTTTATATTCTTAACGTCACGTTTGTTGTTCGTCGCAAACTCGCCGTTGGACGCGGTGTTCACTTTTGCACTATCGTGTCTTTCTACGGCGTCTCGCACACACTCGAGCACTATTTCAATCGCATCTTCCAAAATCTGCCGCGGCTCGATGTAATCCACGTTGACCACAGCACCCGTCAATATACGGCTGTCAAACGCGGCGTCCAGACGATCTTTTGTCGCGACTCGCGTACCCACCACCAACGTGCATAAAACGTTACTCTAATCGTGTCTTTACATCCGCGAGTCGTGCAATTCTTGCCACCACGGATTGCCTATGTCCAATGGCGAGGCGCGGACGCTTGGCACGGCAAAGTTCTTCGAGCCGCTCAATGCACTTGTCGCATCGTTGCAGCCACGCAAAACATTCCACCAGAGTAGCGACCTGGCCGCACTGCTCAACAGTTCGCGTTCCACTCGCTCGTGATTTTCCATGTCTTTTTTTTCTTTAGATCATGTCACACTCTTCCACGATCGCGTAAGAATTGCAGTTTCTAATGTGCTCGACTACGTTGGCTATGTCCTCAACGTTCGCACGATGATTAGCCATACTTTTTCCATTATTCTTATTGCGACCGATTCGTTCATCTTCCAGGGCACCAACTGCGGAACTGAGCGCTTATAACTCATTATATATTTCATTTGTGCCTTTGCCTACTAAGTCATACTTTATTTAGAAGTAGATAAGGCAGCATCGCGAACGATTTTAGTTTATATAAACAGCATCAACGCTTCTCTTAACGCGTCGCTACATGTCGCTACATCGATTTCTCTCTCTTCTCAGAAAAAAATCGTTATCGACATTTCTTCGAAGAAATTTAAGGACTGTATGATTTCATACTTTTCACTGGAGTATCACTTTCATTTTATCGTAGAAGAGTTATGTTTTGCTTAGCAGCCGAACATCGGGCTTCTCTTAACGCGTCGCGATGTATCATCGATCTGATAGTGTATACAGTGGTATAAACAGTGTATAACTTTTTTTTCTTTCAATCGTAAATTTCGATTACGAGTGATAAGACATGGATCGTGTAAAAGAATAATATTTTTTATATACGTCGTATTATTTATATACGTCGAAAATCGATCGAACGCAAGGAGTACCGTCACCAGGTCCGCCAAGTCCACCACCATCGAGGGAAAAAGCGAGATATTGGGAATGTCCAGATGAAAAAGCATCAAAATCGCCAACATGTTCCTAATCAACATCATCAAAATCGCCAACATGTTCCTCATCAATGTCATCAATGCCATCAAAATATAAGCCATAAGATACCGCATTTAAAATGATTAATGCTAATGCATTTTATTCTCTGCTGAAAAAAGCGAATAGTTGAAATAGCAAAAAAGTTTTCCATTCTCTTTTTCCAGAAAGCGCTACTAGCGATGTTCGAGCCGTCGATTGCATTCGAACGCTGTCGATCGCAAAAAAAAAATATAATAAAATATGAGAAAAAAACACAATGTAATAAAATGCGAATAAAAAATTTTCGTCCACATCATTTTATATTATATATGTACTTTATTTTACTCTCCATCCGTCCATCCATCCTATACCTCGACGTACTAATAAAAAACGTATTGAAAAAACTGTATCATAAAAAAAGAGGATTCATTTCTTCAATCCTTTTTTCACTCATCTTTCTCTACGTGCGAGCTCCTGTTATTTACACATTTTTTTGGGTGGACGCGGGGCCCGCAGCAGCGGCGGCGGCGGCGGCGGCGGCGGATGAAAAAAATAAGAAACGCATTGTTTATGTAATCCGCATTGTTTATGTAATCAACTGACCGGAGTCCAATAACAGCGATGCCGCCGGGACTTCCCGCGCCTTCCTCTCCCGCGCCTATGAGTACCCCTCGCTCTCCGCAGAGGACCTGGGTTAGAATCCGCCTAGTATTGCTACTGACGCCGTCGCACGAACACCGACTTAACTATTACACACATCGCCATTCCTGATCCCGGCCTCAGAGTACGTCGGAGCGGCTCGAGGATGGCCCACGTCATGAGCTCTGCCTCGGAGTATTTCCAAACAGCCTTATGGCTCGTTCAACAAGAGGGGGGAGGGATGGAAGCTCTGCCGCGGAATACGTCCATGCGGCCTCCCCCATCCCTCTACACCATTGATACACCGACACCCGCCCGGCGAACTGAGCGTGGTCAGCAGACATCTCTGGAGGCAGTAAGCTGTCCCCCCCCCCCCCGTGGCATGTGTCAGCCACGCCGCCAGGAGCACCCAGCGACATGCCTGCGGGAGCATCCGCATCGTTATGGGCAGGGAGCTCATAATGTTATGCTCCCCCTGACAGTGCCATACTATCGGACGTTTGAAGTCAAGGTTGCCATCCTCTACCGGTACATTGGGGTCAAGTCTCCGAGGAGACTCGTTCTCTGTGGGTCCAGTGTACTTCTTCGACTAACGGGGGAGTTCGTACAGAGCACTGTTAGCATCTCAGGCCGACATCCAGGACCGGCCGGCCCGCTGGCAAACGCCGACGGCGGCCCCGGGACGAGGGACGGCTGGGATGACCCCGTATCACAAGTTTAAATTTATTCAGGGTCATGGCCTTGATAACATTTGTTAAAATCAACGAGGTTCTTCTTGTTTTTATTTTTAGTTCAAAAATGAAATAAGCTCTCGAGATAAACTAAAGAATATACAATGAAAAATTTCTATTAAAAAAAATTGATGTTACCTTGACCTGATTATGATGGAGGAAATCAGGTAAGACAACTTTAAGGGATGCGTAGTATAACCAAAGTTTGATCGGCTAAAGGTAAACGTTCCAATTAGTGACAATTGTGATTGGTTTTCTCAATAAATCAATTAATATAGATCAATGTGTATTTAATTCTAAAAAATGTGTATTCAAAATTGTATATGTTATCTATTACAACAAATTTTGAATAAAATTAAACACTTTTGTAAACGCTAAAATATTATAATTGTAAGCATGTTATCAATGATGGCAAATCTAACAGATGCTCACTAACATCTTGTAAGACAACGACTATATCGACGGTCCTTTCGTTGAATGATTCTAACTATTATTAAACTAAAAGTAAATAAAGTAAGCATCCAAAGTTAAATAGATATTAAAAAACATTATGAATAAACTGAAAGCGTCACAAAAATACATATTTTGTTAGACAATGCATGTGTCACTAATCCGTACTCAAATTTTGTTTGCCTTTATTACATTTTAAACAAATATGATACAAAATAATAAAAAACGTTCCTATTTTTAAATAAAATATGTAATTTATAAATGTCAATCATTATTAAATTAAGGAATGATATCAAAATCATAACTTATAGTCTTCTAGAATTAAAAAAATAGACAAATATGAGTTCCTAATCTAAGAATTGTCTTACTTACAGTAAGTCAAGTAAGAGCGTGGTCGAGTCAATTTATAAAAAAATGTATTAAATAAAATTTTTATATGCATATATGTATAGTATTCGATCAAATCAAAGATGCAATTACATTAGTAATGCGACCAGTCACCATTGGCATCGATAATTGCCTGGCATTTTCGAGGCATGCTTTCGACAAAATTAACGGCATATTCTAACGATAAGGTTCTCCAAATCCGTCGAATCTCGCGAGATAGCTGCTTTAAAGTGTAAGTGCGTTTTTCACGAAGCTTGTGCTTAATGTATGTCCACACATTTTCGATAGGACGACTGCGACACAAATCCAGTGTAACTATGCCAGATTGCTGTTTCCACTCGGTACAGAGCTTGCTGCGGTGTTTGGAATCGTTGTCCTCCTGCAGAATCCAATCCTCATTTTTGTCGATGAACCAACGTTCGACAGACGGTAACAAAGCCTTTTTGTAGATTTCGAGCATTTTCTCGGCGTTCAGGTTGCAAGTAAACAAGTATAAAATGCTGAAACCCTGCTTTGAAAAGGAGCCCCAAAGATGCACCTTTACTCCATGTTTAACGGTCCGCTCGACAATTTTATTTCTGGAAGTTGACCAGGCTCGTTTGAGGGTACAACGTGCCTATATGGAACATTCGTCAGTAAAAATTACGTTGCTAAAGTCTCGATCAATGTTCTCGCGCGCCCAAGCGAGTCGCTTCGTCACATGTTTTTCATTCAACAGAGGTTTCTTCACTGTGTTGCACCATTTCATGTTATTAGTAGCCTTCATGTTATTAGTTAGCCTATCTCTAGGAGATAGGTTCGAATAGTTTCATACGGTTTATATCTAAACCTTTCTGCTTCAATTTTGCTTGTCCTTGACGCAGTGTTAAGCCAGGATTCCGCGAAAACAGATTCACTATTTTTTTATAATCTTTTTTGTCCACTTTGCATATCGAGCCACGTTCCGGTAAATCATCGACATTTTTTGCCACATTATATCGCTGCACCCACTTCTGTACGAATGATTTCGACTTTTTCATATATTTAACAGCCGCTAATTGTGACATTTTTGGACCTTTCGGATGAGTGCAGAAGAACACAGCTTCATATAGCGTGATGCGTATTTGGTACTCATGGCGCTTAATGTGATTCTCTTAAGAAAGTTCAACTGAATCTTCCTTGATAGTACATCAAGGACAAAGGTGCCCTCTATGGATTCATGATAGATTTAGGGCGATCTTTTATTAGCTTTGAGTAAGGCCGACCACGCTCTTACTTGACTTACTTGGGACAATTTCGAATATACATATATGTCATGAACAAAAACAACATTTATAAAAATGTAATAAATAAATTGAGAATTCCTAAGAAAATAAAAAAATTTAATGTTATTGTGATCTTAAATGTCCAAACTTTCTAAAAATAATTAATTTTATGTACTTATTGTGATATTACGTATCGTTACGTAATTTATTAATTTTCTTTTGCCACAAGTTACTTTGTCACTAATTGGAAACATTTACCTTAATTGCTCTAAATTGCCTTTATGCGCATTGTCTCAGGTATCTTCTTCTATTATGGACCTGATCTTGGTTACGTCATCAAAAATCAAACTTATGAGATTAGTATACAAGGTGTTCCATAACTCTTAATTAATACTGAGAGTGGAAGAGATAATGTGAACTAAAAGTTTCTTTCCCAATTTTAGTCCATTACTAAGTTATTAACAATATTAAAGTTGATCATTCAGATTGCATTCAGTCGAAATATACAGAAACATGCCATAGCACTCCTCGCGCATATTGTATATTTTCATGATAAAAATTTTATTATATTTTTTCATATTAATTAAAAAATATATGAATAAATGGGTAGATAAAGAAATCAATTAATAAAAAACAAATAAATAAATTGATAAATAAAACTAAATTACAATTGAGAACTTATCCAATTTCTGATTTTTTTATTCTCACGTATTATTTATTTATTTGTTTAATTTTTAATCTATTTCTTTAATTTAGTTATTTAGGTTCCATAGCTAATCTAACAGTGATGGAGAAAAATTAACTATAGGATGTTCGTCATGAATATTTAATAAAATTGAAAGACTCTCATTATACAATAATAAATAACAATAAATAAAGGACAAAGTAAGAGTCGACACAATTCTTTAAAATTAAACGAAGAATATATTACAATTAACACGAGGTAAAATTACATAAAGCAAAATTAAAATTAAAAATTACAAGAGTCTGCTACTGGATTGAGCCCTCTTCAGACATTAACATATCAGAAAAAACCGCAGTACAATAATAGTTAACCGAAATGTTCGCATAATCACAGTTCAGGTGAGTCTTGATGTAGAACTCGATATTATTCACATACGATTGAACAGTCAAATGTATTTATATCTCTTGAAAAAGTTCTAGTTGATAAAAGATAAAAAAAAAATGAAATAAAAAACTTCTTATGAAAAAATAATAAACGCAACTGGTAAATTAACATACCGGAATTCTAAAAAAGTAATTAAAATTCACCAAAAAACAAGTGTAAATAATTCAAACAAGCGTGTCCATACAAGTATGACAAAGAATCATCAGAATATACAGAGTTAAATAGAACGCAGATGTGTAAGACAGACATTGTACGAGTATATCGATTGTTATGTGCGCTCGCTAATACGAATCACCAAGAACTGAGAGAAGAGACCGACCGTCGGTATCGCAAAGTCAAACTCTATTTACAATAGGCAAATATGCCTTATGAAGACCTTCCGTATCAGTTTGTAAATTCAAGCTGTTATCTTGTTTTTTAATGTTGAGCATCTCGGAAATTAGACGTTTCTTATAACAAGGCTCTTCATCTAGAGTTCTGACTTTGTTCCATTGGAAATCATGGTCATATTGCAGTCTGTGCTCTATTATGACTGAGCGGACAGAAGTTTTATGTCTAATATGATTACGGTGTTTAGAAATTCTGGTTTTTAGTTGTCTGCCCGTCTGCCCAACGTACGACGCATCACAATTATTGCACGATATCTTGTAAACCATGTTCCTCTTGATGTTTGGGGACAAGTATCCTTCTGTACTTTGATATATTTCCCCATTTTGTTAGGACTATGGAAAGAAACCCTGATGTCGTTTCTATTAAATCGCTTAAACTTTTCTGTGTGAAAAGGAATGAATGGTACCGTAAGCCAAGAAGCTGATTCTTTCGTATTGACATTGTCACCAAATCTTTACGTAGCGAGTGTCTCTTTTTAATTAAATTTTTTATGCGTTGATTAACAGTGTCAAAAATAAAAGTCAATGGATAATCATTGTCAAGTAAAATGTTAATTAGAAAAGTCAAATTTTTGGAATGAAACTTAAAGTCAGAAAGTAAGGAAGCTCTGTCAACAAACGAAAAAATTGTACCTTTTTTTCTGTGTAATTGGACGATTCGAGTTAAAGTTTAAAAATCTACCTGAAAAGATAGGCTTATGGTACCAATCGAAAATAAAGCGATTCCTAGGTATAGATATGGTAATGTCAAGAAAATTCATTTCATCCCCCCCCCCCCACCTCTGTGAAAACTTGTAACTTTTTATTTTTAATTTTAATTTTGCTTTATGTAATTTTACCTCTTATTAATTGTAATATATTCTTCGTATAATTTTAAAGAATTGTGTCGACTCTTACTTTGCCTTTTATTTATTGTTATTTATTTTGTATAATGAGAGTCCTTCAATTTTGTTAAATGTTTTGTAACTGCTGTAATAATGCGTAAAACACATCCTTCATTTTTTAAATTCATACATAAATACTACGGGTCTTATACAGCCTCAAGCTGTAGATAAAGTACCGGAGAAAGATTATTGCGAACTATTTACACATTCAATTTCTTAAACATTGCATCAACAATAACATTACACCGCAACATCTAGACATAATTAATAAATGGAATATTACATTCCACAACCATAAACTAAAGAAGAAATTTTCATATCTTAAAATAACTACCATCAAAAAGATTTTACGCATTGACCTGAGTGACGCACATAGAAAGTCAATTATTACAGGGCATTGCTTTTTCGTGTGGTGAGCAACCTTGCCTATTGTCTCTCGACAAGAATTTGCGATAATTTCCTGAACACGCAGGAAAAATCTAGTCATCTCTTTTTTAACAGGGAAAAAAAGAGACTTGAAAATAAATTTCTGGTTAAGCAGAAAGAAAGAAAAACATGCTGTGAGTAGGATTGCACCGATACAGTATGGGTGTGGCTATTCGTGTGAGGATTCTACATCGTATGTTACTAATCCTTCCTTTGGTCCACAGTATAGTGGTTTCCCGAGTTCCTTTATTTCTATACATCCTAACTCTTTTCCTTCACAAAAGTCATCTTCCTTAACCACAATCAGAGAGAGATGGTTCTTGAACTTATCGTCTTCTAACATTCCTTGTAACATATGGTGTTTTTTTACAGTTGGGAGAGAATTTTGCGCCCCCTTTCAATAACAAGAATAAATTAATCTTTGAATGCATCAAGGGGGTAAAGAGTAGCATGCACAGAATGCCCATTGATAGGAGAATTGGGATTACGAATCATGCCATTCCTATCCTGAACCAGATTATCTCTTCTCCTATCTTTACTTTACCAGTAGACAAACAACTGTTAAACATGGAGTCTGACGCGTACATTTGTGTCGGCGCATCCGAACATCATTTTCACGCACACTGACAAGGGTAACGTCACTGTTGCTACGGACAGGGACGCTTACATGACGAAAATGACCATTTTATTATGTGACTTGAACACGTATGTTCCTGTTAAGAAATATCCTACTAAGAAACTTACGACAGCGTTAAAGTCTATGCTCATCACATGGAAAACGAAGGGTTATATCAATGACTCAACGTATAAAGCGTTATATTGTAATGACGGATCACTTCCGAGAGTCTATGGACTATCGAAAATCCAAAAATCTAGTTGCCCTCTTAAAATCATCGTTTCATCGATAGGCAGTCCGCTGTATTCATTGGCTACATACTTACATAACATATTATTCAAGACTATCCCAAAAGCGGATAGTCACATCAAAAATAGTTTTCAACTAGTCGAACAATTAAAAAGATTATGACCCACAGGTGATAATAAGTTAATTTCACTAGATGTGACATCACTTTTCACTAATGTTCCAATAGATATAGCGATTGTGTGAATGAGCAATGGAATTTTATTTCCAAGGATTGCTCTCTGCCTAAGAACAAGTTATTGGGGGCGATAAGGTTTGTCTTGGATTCCACTTTTTTCTCTTTCGACAATAAGATTTATAAACAAAGCTTCAGTACTCTCATGGGCTCTCCTTTATCACCTATAATTGCGGACCTAGTGATGAGGAGATTAGAGACGGTGTCCTTGAAGTCATTAAATCTGGATATCTTATTCTAGGTATTATAGATATATGCACCGCGGTGTTGCCGTCCAAAATTGATGTTTTACTAAACAATTCAATTCGTTTCATCCTCGTCTCCAATTCATCACAGAGATGGGGGGGGGAATGAAATGAATTTTCTTGACATCACCATATCTATACATAGAAATCGCTTTATTTTCGAATGATTGGTACCGTAAGCCTATCTTTTCAGGTAGATTTTTAAACTTTAACTCGAATCACCCAATTGCACAGAAAAAAAGGTACAATTTTTTTGCTTGTTGACAGAGCTTTTTTATTTTCTGACTTTAGGTTTCATTTCAAAAATTTGACTTTTCTAATTAACATTTTACTTGACAATGATTATCCACTGACTTTTATTTTTGACACTGTTAATCAACGCATAAAAAATTTAATTAAAAAGAGACACTCGCTACGTAAAGATTTGGTGACAATGTCAATACGAAAGAATCAGCTTCTTGGCTTACGGTACCATTCATTCCTTTTCACACAGAAAAGTTTAAGCGATTTAATAGAAACGACATCAGGGTTTCTTTCCATAGTCCTAACAAAATGGGGAAATATATCAAAGTACAGAAGGATACTTGTCCCCAAACATCAAGAGGAATATGGTTTACAAGATATCGTGCAATAATTGTGATGCGTCGTACGTTGAGCAGACGGGCAGACAACTAAAAACCAGAATTACTAAACACCGTAATCATATTAGACATAAAACTTCTGACCGCTCAGTCATAATAGAGCACAGACTGCAATATGATCATGATTTCCAATGGAACAAAGTCAGAACTTTAGATGAAGAGCCTTGTTATAAGAAACGTCTAATTTCCGAGATGCTCAACATTAAAAAACAAGATAACAGCTTGAATTTACAAACTGATACGGAAGGTCTTCATAAGGCATATTTGCCTATTGTAAATAGAGTTTGACTTTGCGATACCGACGGTCGGTCTCTTCTCTCAGTTCTTGGTGATTCGTATTAGCGAGCGCACATAACAATCGATATACTCGTACAATGTCTGTCTTACACATCTGCGTTCTATTTAACTCTGTATATTCTGATGATTCTTTGTCATACTTGTATGGACACGCTTGTTTGAATTATTTACACTTGTTTTTTGGTGAATTTTAATTACTTTTTTAGAATTCCGGTATGTTAATTTACCAGTTGCGTTTATTATTTTTTCATAAGAAGTTTTTTATTTCATTTTTTTTTTATCTTTTATCAACTAGAACTTTTTCAAGAGATATAAATACATTTGACTGTTCAATCGTATGTGAATAATATCGAGTTCTACATCAAGACTCACCTGAACTGTGATTATGCGAACATTTCGGTTAACTATTATTGTACTGCGGTTTTTTCTGATATGTTAATGTCTGAAGAGGGCTCAATCCAGTAGCAGACTCTTGTAATTTTTAATTTTAATTTTGCTTTATGTAATTTTACCTCGTGTTAATTGTAATATATTCTTCGTTTAATTTTAAAGAATTGTGTCGACTCTTACTTTGCCCTTTATTTATTGTTATTTATATAATGAGAGTCCTTCAATTTTGTTAGATAGATAGATTAAATAATTAATTAAACAAATAAATAAGTATAAAAAAACATATCAGAAATTGGATAAGTTTCAAACTGTAATTTATTCTTACTTGTTTATTTATTTATTTATCTATTAATATATTAATTAATTAATATGAAAAATTATTTAAAAAATTTAATTGGAAAAATGTAGTAAAGCCCATGGCATACGATGCTTGTTTTCTTGCTGGATTCCTAGTTGGATTAGAATTTTACCATTGGTTGCGGTACTGATAATGTCAACATCGTTGACAATACGGTGGCAATAATTATTCTAGCTAACAATCCAGCAAGAAAATAAGCATCATGTGCCGTCGACTTAAGCGCGGAGAGCTTTATGGCACGCTACGCTTCTGCGTACTCCAGCTGGATGCAATCTGATTTATCAACTCTACTTGTTGGATGTTTTTAAATCCTACTTTTATCCAAAATACTTTTCTGTAATACTAATATTTTTCAAGATTTTTCCATACTTTTTTCTCCACCCCGTATATACATATGTTTATAGTGCATGTCAAAGTTTCGGAATGATTAATTATCTTAGAAAGCATTAAGTTATTAAAAAAATGTTTTGTACAAAAGTTGTAGGATTTCAACAAGTACATCAAACAGTACTCATTTGACCTTGAGCGTAGTGTGAAGGAGCTCTGGAAGTCAACTTTACAAAATGTAATTACCTAGATAACCAAGTTAGTTAATTTTTTATAATATTCTGCCAAGATCACGTATCATTATTTGTGTGCTACAAATACTATGTTAGCAGAATTTGGACAGTAATCGAGTATGATCTGCTATCTCAGTTAATATTGGTGAAAGGTAGCAGAAAATGAGCAGTTCCAATATCAAGATATATTATAAAAAATTTTGTAAAAATTAAACAGAAGTTCTTGATATAAAAACAGTATTTTGAACATTGCATGCTGACACAATATACCATCAGAAACTAAATCAAAACTGAGCATAATGTGAAACACAGGGTTGGAAAATAACGCGTTATTTGTAACATCATTACAAGTTTCTTTTTTCGGTAACGAATGGATAACGACGTTACATTTTCTTCTGAGTAACGTTCATAGTAACGCAATTACATTTTTGGGGTAACGATTTCACTAGTTACTTTTATCGATATTTTATTTCTAACTACGTAAAATTTAGTTGTACTACTATAGCTCTAGAAAACAGAGATGAAACACTGTGAAACGGTTTAATTGTCTAAATCACGCAATCACGACGCCTTTTTTTCATTGTATTCACAGTTCACACGTATGGACTAACTCTTTATGTATAGCGTGTGGTGATGAGATTACGTGAAATTCTATACCAATAAATATCCTTATGGAAAAAAGATTATATGATATAATCTTTAGAGTCTATTTAATTTTTTAAAATAAAATCTTTCTGTGTCATATCTTACAAATTAAATATATGTATATAATGCAAATTGATATATATATATATTTAATTGACTTCCGGTCGAGGTGAGTTACAGAGAAGACATATTTTGCGCACTTCGTGAGGAAATTAAAGATTTCGTAGCTGTTAAGGAATTGCCCTGCGGGGAGTTTTTGTTATAGGGACGAGAGTCGTTAAATCGAGAGCTAGGCAAAAAAGTAGCTCGTTTCATCAGGAAACGGGCTAATGGTGGTTAAAGTAGACGGAACAAGGGGAACATAACCTACAACTGGCATAGGTCTTCAACCGAGAGCATCGTGGTCCAGGAAGCCTGAAAGCCTGTATTGGGTGCATAAGATAAGGAGTGGTCATTAGGGGACAGGAGTGCAGTGGGTGAGCCTTGCATAAGTCGGAAGGGAAAAAGTAATTAGGCCCGGCGCACGTGGCAGAAAAACCGTGGTGCGCAAGTGCGAAGAAAAGGGAAGTGACGGAAGGAAAGCAGAACGTCACGAAGCGCGAGCGCGTCTCGGGAGGGGGGAATGAGCGAGAGTTTGGAGAAAGAGAGAGAAGGAACCTGCCTAGCAACGGAAGAGTCTAGAAGTAGCCGAGCGGAAAGGTGGGTACAGTCAGGGGAGGAGTGGGGAACAAGATCGAAGGAAGGCAACGGCGGTGAACGTCAGAGGCGAAATACGAGTGGAGAGAAGGGAGCGGGGAAGAGAGGAAGGCCCACGAAAGCGGAGCTGCTAGGAAGGGAAAGGAGGGATAGTAGTGTAGTGAGCATTCCAAGCTCGTGGTTCTCGAGAAGGGGCAGAGCGCGTGAGTCGGAAGAAAGTGAAGACGAACAGCAAGCCGCGAAACGAAAGAAGGAAGGAAAGGCAGGAAAATCGCCAGAACAGCAGGGAGATTCAGAGGAGAAGAAAATGGCGAATTTAGAGGAGATAGAAAAAATGATGGAGAGACAACTGCAGCGGCATAAGGATGATATGATGAAGATGATAAGAAGAGAATTAAAAGAAGAGATGAAGCAAATAAAATCAGAATTTGAGAAATTTAAGGAGGAGGAAAGGGAAAAGATGGAGAAGTTGAAAGAAGAAAATGCAGATTTGAAGAAAAGAGTGGAAGAAATAGAAAAAAGAAGAGATGATCAAGAAAGAAGAGATAGAAGACTAAATGTAGTTATGCGGGGTGTAGAGGTAGAGGGGGGAAATATGAAAGATGCTGCTGTAGGGGTTTTGAAAAAATTAGGGGGGTTAGATAAAGAAATTAAAATAAGAGAAGTTTACAAGATAGGGAATAGAATGAATGATAGAATGAATGATAGAACGAATGAGAGTGTGCTGCTTGTGAAACTTAATAGTTTGGATGATAAAAAGGAGATCATGATTAGGAGAAATAAATTGACAGGTACGAAAATATATGTAGACGATGATCTAACGAAGGATGAAAGAGAAAGACAGAAGGAGATTAGATTTTGGGCGAAGAGAGAGAAAGAGAGAGGTAGGCGAGTAAAAGTGGGCTTTGGGAAAGCGTGGATGAATGGTAAAGAATATGTGTGGAGTGAAGAGCGCAAGTGTATGAATGAAAAGATTTTTTAAGCAAGCGTGCTCACAATTGGGTTAAAAAGAGAAAGGGGGGGAAACAGAAGGGAAAAGCAACGGAAGAGGGAGAGAAACGAAGTATAAAAGGGGTATTCTGGAACATCGCAGGATTAAAGAGAAAAGACGAAGATTTTTGGGATTTTCTGAAAGATTTCGATGTGATTGGTTTGAGTGAGACATGGGTGGAAGAAGCTGGGTGGGGGAAGATAAAAGAAAAAATGCCAGATGGGTGGAGATGGAAATGTCAGCCAGCGAGGAGGGAAAAGAAAAGAGGGAGAGCGATGGGAGGGATAATAACGGGGATAAGGAAGGAAATAGAGGAAAGAAGTAGAAGTGAAGAGGAAGTAGAGGGGATACAGCAGAGAGAGGTTGTTGTAGATGAGGAGAGGTGGAGAATTGTTACAGTATATAACAAAGAGGGAAGTAAGGAAGAATTAGATAGATTAAAAGAGATGATAGGAGAGAGGGAAGAAGAAAATATGATAATAGTAGGAGACTTTAACGCAAGAATTGGTAAGGAAGGGGGTTTTTGTGACCAAAATGGCGAAGAAAAAGGAGAAAATGGCAAAGAACGGAGATCGAAAGATGGAGTGGTAAACAAACAAGGGTGTGAGCTGGTGAAGGTAGTGGGAGAAAGAGGGTGGTTGATACTGAATGGGTGGAAAAAAGGGGATGAAGAAGGAGAGTGGACGTATGAAAAAGCGGGAGGGAAATCAGTGATAGATTATGGAATTGTAAATCTGGAGGCAGAAGAGAAAATTAGATGTTTTGAAATAGGATGCAGGGCAGAATCAGATCACCAGCCAATATTGATAGAGTTAGGAAAGGAATATACAAGGCAGGAGAAGGAAAAAGAGAGCGAGGCAGAGATGATACAGGATTGGTCAGAGGAGGGCATAGAAATATTTAGGAAAAATATAGAGGAAGTAGAGTGGGAAAAAGGAGAGGGGGGAGGACGATGGGAAGAAATGGAAGAAGTAATGAAAAGAGCACCTAAAATGAAGAGGAAGGGTGGAAGGAAAGAGGTAGGATGGGTACCATGGTGGGATAGAGAGTGTAGGGAGAAAAAGAGAGAGGTTAATAGGGCGGGGAGAAGATATAGGAGAAGGAAGTCGGGATATGAGGAATTTGTGAAAAAAAGAAGGGAATATAGGGATACATGTGAAAAGAAAGAAGTAGAGCATAAGAAGCTTGAGGAGAGAGAGATAGAAAAGATTATAACAGAAGCACAGGCATGGGAATTTATAAATAGGAGAAGGAAGAAAAAGGAGGGAATAAGTAAGGAAATTAAAAGAACGGAGTGGGTAGAGTATTTTAAGACGGCATTAGAGGGAGTTGACGAGAGAACGGCAGAAATAGGAGAAAGACGGAATGAATTTAGAAAAGACGAAGGGATAAGTCGGGAGGAAATAAGACTAGAAATAAAAAGATTAAAGAAGGGTAAGGCGGCAGGGATAGATGGGATAAGAAATGAAGCATGGATGATGGGGGGAGATAAAGTAAGTGTAAAGTTAGAGGAAATTTATAGAAAGATTTGGGAGGGAGAGGGATTCCCAGAAAAATGGAGAATAGGAGTGGTAGTTCCGATATGGAAAAAAGGGGATAAAAATGTGGTAGGGAATTACAGGGGTGTCACGCTTACAAGCACTGCGTATAAGATATATGCGAACATTTTAAATAAAAAGTTGGTGAAAGAGCTAGACGAGAAAGGAGGATGGGGCAGAACGCAGGCAGGATTTAGAAAAGGAAGAGGAACAATAGAAAACATAAAGATCTTAAAACACCTAGTAGGAAGAAGACTAAAGGAGAAGAAGAAGGTGTGGGCATTTTTTATGGACCTAAAAGGAGCGTTCGATAAAATAGATAGGAAGGTATTATGGGAAATGATGAGGAGAAGGGGAATCAGTGATGTACTGATAGAAAGAGTAAAAGAAATATATGAGGAGACAAGATGCGTGGTAAGGATAGGGGGGGAAGTCTCAAAGGAATTTTGGGTAAAAAAGGGGGTAAGACAGGGGTGTCCTTTGAGTCCAACTCTGTTTAATGTATATATCGCGGATTTAGAGGAGGAATTAAGAAAAGGAATAGGAGGAGTAAGAGTGGGAGGCGATAAGGTGTGGTCGCTAGAATATGCTGACGACATTGTGGTGGTGGCGGAAGAAGAAGTAGGCTTAAGGGCGATGATAAGAGGGATACAAAGGTATTTAAAAGAGAAGAAACTAGAGCTGAGCCCGGAAAAGTCGAAAGTTATGGTGTTTAGAAAGAAAGGGGGAAGGGAGAAAGAAAGGTACTGGTGGTGGGGAAAGGAAAGATTAGAGGAGGTAAAGGAATATAAATATCTAGGATATTGGGTGTCAAGATACGGAGGGGAAACGGAACACGTGAGAGATAGAATTAGAAAAGCGAGGGTGGCCATGGGATGGGTGTGGAGTTACGGGGAGAGAAAGTTCAAGGGGGACGTAAGGTGGAGACTGAAGCTTTTTGACAGTATTGTGAAAGGAATACTTTTGTATGGAGTGGAGATATGGGGGTATAAGGAATGGAAAGAAATAGAGGCTTTACAAGAAAAATATTTGAGATGGATACTGGGGGTGAAGAGCTGTACTCCGGGATATATAGTTAGGGAGGAATTGAAAAGGAACAAAATGAGGGTGGAAACGGGGTGGAGAGCGGGAAGGTTTGAAGAGAGAATACAGAAAGGAGAAGGAGGAGAGATAGGGAGAGAAAGTATAGTAGAACGGAGGAAAGAGGAAAGAGAAAAACGAAAGGAAGAATGGACAAGGGAAAGCCTAGAGAGAAGGGAGTACTTATGGAGAGGGGGGGTAAGCGAGGAAGCGCTTAATGAATGGGGAGAGGGAAAATGGGAGCGATTACGAGAAAGAGATATAGAAGTAGATATGCAGCAGAGAGGAGAAGAGGTGAGAACTTCAAGGTCGTGTAAAAATTACAGAAATGTAATAGGAATACCGGAATACATCAGAAAGAGTAAAAAGAGAGAGGGAAAGAAGATGCAGATGATTGCGAGATGGAGATGTGGTAACGAAGAAAGAGGAAATATGTTTTGGATGAATGAAGAAGAGAGAAAATGTAGAGTGTGCGAAAAAGAGAGAGAGGATATAAAACACATGAAAGAAGAATGTGTGTTACTTAAAAAGGAAAGATGGAATAGAATAGAGGTGTTGCACGAAGATGGAAGAGGGTATGAATGGATGCAAATGATAGAGGCAGCGCGGAAGAAGAGGGAGGAAGAGAGAGAGAGAGAGAGAGAGAGAGAGAGAGAGAGAGAGAGAGAGAGAGAGTGAGTGAGACCGACATGAGTGAGTGAGAGACATAAAATGTAAATGAGTATGAATGTGAGTATGAATTTGTAGATTAGTAAGCAAGTAAGAAAGAAATGTAGATGTATTTTTAAGATGTATTGTATATAAGGGAAGTCCGTGTAATCACGTTGGTGAGCGCGTAATAAACTTTTACTACTATTACTGCTACTGTATGTGTATGTATATATATATATATATATATGTAGGTATGTATAGAGAGAGAGAGAGAGAGAGAGAGAGAGAAAGGGTGAGTGAGTGAGTGACATAAAATGTAAATGAGTATGAAAGTGAGTATGAATGTGTAGATTAGTTAGCAAGTAAGCAAGAAATGTATATGTATATTTAAGATGTATTGTATTTAATGGAAGTCCGTGTAATCACGTTGGTGAGCACGTAATAAACTACTACTACTACTATATAATGCAAATTAAAAACAATACTATTTTTTTATTTACAATACTATTAATATAATTTTACCCTTAAAGTATTCATGATGAGTCATTCGTATCTTGTTTCTTTTTTTCGAAATACTGAACCTGGGCTAAATAATTCTTTCTATATATATCCTTTCCTTCTTTTTAAATACAACTTCATAAATGTTTTTTAAAGATGTTAAAATATATATAAGAATCTATTTATAATTTTTATATATGTATTTGCAAAAATTATGGAAATTAACCTAGACACAAACGACTCATCATGTACAGTAAAAGAAAATTATATGTATTTATTAAGAGTTAAATGTATAAAATATCTTATTAAATATATCTTATTAAAAGTAATACGAAAAATAAATTTATTTAATCCTCAGTACTCACATCCCAAAAAAGTACCTCTCTATCCACATCCGGGTATTTGTAACCCAGCATTCTCTTTTGCTTGTATTTCAGATTGTAGTGCATCGATTTTGACTAATTTTTTTTAATCTATCGTTTGAAGATTGAAAAAAAAGAATTTTTGAATTAGAAAGTCTAAAATGTTGTAGCACAAAAGATATTTTGCAATAAGTAAAAAGAAATCGGAAAAAAACGTTTGAACTATGAAAATCGGAGGGGGGGGGAGGTTACGCTAACCCCTTGTGGGTACTGAGGATTAAGTATAAAAATTACAAAAAATGCAGTATATATTATGTGATATGACAGCATCTATTTCATTCATGAAAAGAACGCACAATATTTATTATAGGCATATATTTTTTTAGCTCTATTTTTTTTAGTAAAAAATAGAATGTTGACATCTTTTTTACATTTATTGAAAAAATCTGCATATAATATTCTATTAGTCTCATAAAAAAAAGTAATGAAGAAGTAACGACTCGTTATATTTTGAGTAACGATAATAGTAACAAGTTACTTTTGCAAATTAATAACGAGTAACAGAAACGAGTTATTTTTATGAGGTTTTTTTTAGGAAAAAGAACGATAACGGTAACGGAGTTATTTTTATGACGTAACGTTGCCAATCCTGGTGATATATTATACTAGCAAATGTTGTGATATATTATACTAGCAGAAATCAAATTTATTTGCTTGCATGGCATGGTAGCAAAAACATAGCAAAAATCAAACATACTGCTGTCTTAAAAAGTAACTTGGATGGCGTTGTTAAGGTCAAGCCAAGATCACTTTGAATATTTTAAATGAAACTCATTTTTCATTACATATTCTCATAGTTTACCTCAAAAGCTTTTCAAAACGCTATAATAAAATTTTTATCATTAAGAATTTTTTGAGTTATAAGACTTAAAAATTACGGTATCACCGGCTTTAGCGTTATTCAAGTGTCGAACAACGGTTTAAATCTCTTGAATGTTGTTCAAGATTATGATCTGAACATTTGTTAAGATTAAAGTCATTGGAGATTGTTCTTGTTATTTTTATTTTTACCATAAAAATTATGTCATAAAAAAATTTCAAACTTAAGAAGAACCAGACTGATATTGATTTCTCTCAAGTTTAAACTTTTTTTATGATAAATAGAATATATCAATAGAAAAAAAGGTGTCTTTAAGGGGGGGAGGCATTGTAAAGACAGGAAAATTAACGGTATTTTATGAATTTAAAAAAAAACACAATACACATAAATAAAATTTGATTTAATTTATATAGAAATACATATTTTAATATGTATGTAAAAAAAATAAACTCAATATTTCCATTTTTGTGCCTTTTAGAGCTGACGCTAGTAGACCTTTAAAAAAGTGAGACGAACTGATTGACACGATTTTTGCAAAACAGTTGATCAGAAATAAAAAAATTAAAATTATTCTTAAAGTATGGATCACTCATTTCAGTCTCATGGTAGAGAGTTTTAATTTTTTTCAAAATTAGACTCAACAACTTGCTTATACGTTTTTGAATCGCCATCTCCGATATAATGTATATATTTCGTTGCGTAAAATTTCGGATCTCTTGAACATACCTGTCATAGCATCACCTTCTATCTTCGCGGTGAAGTCTTCATAATTTGCCTCATATTTACGTTTTTTGATGTGATTTTGATATCATTCTGCAAATTCTGCTGGATCAACTGAATATTTCCGTATTGAGCATGTCTGGCAATGTGACGATTTCACGTGTACATTGAGAATTTTTTTTGAATAATAGTCTATAAGAGAGGCTACACCATGTAATAAAAAAAATATGTTTACGACAACTTTCGTCACCTGATACAGTAAGACCTTCTGTGTAAGGATTTTATGAAACATTGCTGATATTTCTTCTTGTACTCTTTTCATTGGTTGTTGCATGAGATTGGAGGTATCACAAATTTTTTTAAAGTTTGTTATAGAACAACTTGAAAATCGGTCGCAGTATATCCATGAAAGCACAAAATTTTAAAGCTCCGACTAAAGACACTCGTAATAGTCTATAACAAATACAAATCTCGTGTTAATTTCGTAGGCATTTCCAATAAGAGGGTATATATTAATTTCTTTACGCGCGCAATTATCACAATTAATTGGAATTTTGAATTCAAGTCCTCGATGATTTCTTTCTGTAAATTTGACCGCATTCCCACACTCACTGCACTTAACACATTGCTTAACACATTGCTCCAAAAACATTTACAGAATTCGATAACTGATATCGCTAATCACAGATATTTCATTGTTATAGGTACGTTTCAATTTTTATACAGATGTATTATATAAGCACCGTCATTCTCTTGTACTAGTTGATAATGATTAAGAACAGTTCTTTTCAATTGTTTCTTTCTATTCAATTGTTTTATTGTTATTCCATGAACATGTCTTTTTGATTTACGATCCATTTTATTTTATTTTAGCAAGAAAATGAGCTTGCTGAATTGTTTGCTCACTTCTTGCCTAGCTATATGTGTGAAGTTAGCAAATATATATTGCGCCATGTTGTAAAACATATAACCTCACGCATATAGTTAGGCAAAAAGTGAGCAAGCAATTCAGCAAGTTCATTTTCTTGCTAAAATAAAATAAAAATAAGTCGCAGATGTCCGATCGAGTTGCCTAATGGAAAATTTCATATCTCTGACAATTTTTGAAATTTTGGCTTCAAATTTTCAGAGGATATTCTTAAAATGTGTACACATCTATTAAAATAAAAATCCAAAAATCGATTTTTTGAAAATTTCAGTGTTCCTCCTCCTTAATATTTTATTAGATAGATCAAACCATTTCCGAGATTTTCTCATTATCTACTAATCAAATAAAACGAGTTACAAATTCGAATTAATTTGTTTTCTTAAAAATGATTTATTCTATCGAAAATATAATTAAAGAGGCTTCTTTTCTGATAATTTATCTTAAAACATTTATCTTAAAACATTTAAACTTAAATGAAATCAATACCGTACCAGTCTGGTTCTTCTCAAGTTCGAAAATTTTTTTTTTGGCAAATAATTTTTAAACCTTTTTGCTGCTGATTTATTCCATTTCTCATAAAAATTCAAACGTAAGAAAAATTAATAGCGTATCAATTTTTTGGGAGGGAAAAAGAGTATCTTCTTATCTTTAGGTCTGCCCTTGATTAAACAACAAAAATAATGTTCAGTCTTAAAAAATAATGCTTCGAATGGCAGCAACGCTTGGCGGACTCGAAGTTTGCCGAATCGTGCAGACCATCCGCCACTGTTTGCTGGAATGGGCAGACAGGAGGCATGGGAGACTGTCCCACACAGGATGACACAGGTATTCACCGGACATGAATGTTTCGGTAAGTACTTGAGCCGGATAGCTAAGGAACCGATGGCGCGATGCCACCACTGTGCCGCCAACAGAGACACCGCGCAACACACGTTAAAGGAGTGTCCCGTCTGGGACGAACAGCGCGATGCTCTTGTTACAATAGTAGATGACCTCTCTCTCCCGGCACTTGTCAAAGCCATATCAAGGAGGTAGAGGAGAAATGGTGCTTTGTCTCCTTCTTCTGCGAATCGGTTATGACTGCGAAGGAAAGGACAGAGAGAGAAACGGAGCGATCTAGGCCCGCTCGTGAAGGAGAAAGAGATGGGCGACCGCGCGGCGGGGCCTGCTCCGTGGTTCCCGAGTCTGACGCGGCACGCCCGCCTCTAAAACCAGGCGGCTATGCCGCCACCACCGCGGCGGCGGTATAACCTATGGAATGGGCGGTGTCAGGATAGGGAAAAGCCATAGTTCTCCCCTCCCACAGTCTCGGCAGTAAGGTGAAGGAGGCGGAAACTCCAGACAGTTGGGGCCCTCCGTGCTCCATAAGAAAGGTGAGCCCGGTGGGGGTCAACTGTTGGGCGTGGGAGTCGGTGTCTGGACGGAAACCCGGTCGCTGACTCTGTCCCCACACAACATTCGGAAGGGGCGGTATCCCCTCGCCTGTGGAGACGAAACTGCCCTAGCCAATGGATGACCCTGTCATAGAGCCGCCGGGGGAAGGGTCGACCGGCTGGTCGACGGGTTTTAAAGCGTATCTCAGAAGAATGCTGCAAGCGTATCCGGGACGCCTCAATCGAAGGCCAATAAAAGACATCAGCGGAGGTTTTAGTGGGTGCAAATCTCACATAACCTTCTGCTCCGCGGATCAAGGGTATGCGTAGGCATTTCTTCCGCCTCACCAAAAAAAAAAAGAGTATTAGCTTCAAAGATATCAGAAGATGTGCGGATTATCGCCGTGTTTTCATTCATTGCTAATGTCAAAGTTTTAGTGACATTGTCAACCAGGTTTTAGAGCTCGTTACTCGATAAAAGTTATTAACAAAAGAAGTTTGAAAAATGATATCTCTTTTCTACTATATAAAATTGAAATTTTCTGCTTTAAAATATATTTTACAACTTTCCATGCGAAACGATTCTCATCCCACCTCCCCTCTATCAAGGGACGGGGGGAAAGCCTCCCCCGAAGAAGTAAAGTGAAAGTTGTTTCACGCGTAAAAAGTATGGTACACCTTGATAGAGGAGAGAGGAGGTGGAGTGGAAGTCCCTTCGCGTGGAAGTCGCAGGGGAGATGGGAGTAGCGTGGAAAGTTGTACAATATACTTCAAAAGCAGAAAATTTCTATTTTATATAGTAAAAAAGAGACATCATTTTTCGAACTTCTTTTGTTAACTTTATAATGAATGATAAGTGACGGCTAAAATCTAATGAAGATTACTCAGAGTCGGTGACCTCACAACATATGTCAAGATTAAGGTCATCGGAGCTGACTCCTTTATTCGCATATTAACCCATTTTTATATAAAAATGAATTTTCAAGGACAAAAATTAAAATAAGAGAAACAATCTCCAATAGCCTAGATCTTAACAAATGTTATCCAGTACATGATTCTGAACAACATTCAAGAGATTGTAGCCGGTCGGACATCTTGTATAATGCTAATACCGGCGGTACTGTAATTTTCAAGCATCATAACTCGAAAACTATTTAATAAAGAACTATTTTCTTATAGTTACATATAGTGTTTTGAAAATCTTTCGACATCAGCTATTAGATTCTAGAAATAAAAGTAAGGTATTTAAAAAGTTGATATAACTTTGACTTAATCTTGGCGAGACGTCACCTAAAGTTAAACTGATAAGATTAGTATAGAGAGAGATATTATAACAGAGATGCGCAGTGTCACGTGATCGTAATTTCTCTGATTGGATGGAGTATAAATGTAGTGCTGCTATATACCAGGTGTAGAAGTATGAAACCGGATTTTTTTTTGTAAAAATTACACGTCTGTTGTTTGAAAATGATAAAAAATATTTTATTCAAAATAATCTCCATTGCTATTTATACATTTTTCCCACCTCTCCGGCAGTTTATGAATGCCACGCCAAAAAAACAGTTCTTCTTTTGAAGCGAACCAGTTATCGAGCCATTTTCGTACATTTTCATACGAATTGAAGTGTTGTTCAGCGAGAGCGTGTCCCAGTGATGCGAATAGATGATAATCGGACAGAGCCAAGTCTGGAGAATAAGCCGCATGCGCTAATATTTCCCAATTGAACGCCTCGATCGTTTCCTTAACCCGTTTTGCTATGTGTGATGGAGCATTATCATGAAGCAAAATGACTTTGTGTTGCCTTTTTCCATATTCCGGTCGTTTTTCACGTAATGCTCTATTTAAATCGATCATTTGCTGTTGGTAGCGATTAGTGTTAACGGTTTCACCAGGTTTTAGCAGCTCATAATAGATTACACCCTTCTGGTCCCACCAAACACAGAGCATTGTCTTCTTTCCAAAGCGATTTGGTCTTGCAGTGGATGTCGATGGTTCGCCAGGATTCACCCATGATTCACCATGACCGACGCTTAGGATTCTCAAAATATATCCATTTTTCATCCCCTGTCACGATTCGATGGAGAAATGACTATCTTTTGTATCTGTCGAGCAGCATTTCACAAGAGGTTTTTCGATTTTCTTGCTGTCTTTCATTCAGTTTGCGGAACCCATTTTCCCACTTTCTGAATCTTTCCCATAGCTTTCAAACGAATGGAGATGGCTTTCTGTGTCACATTCAATTGATCCGCGAGTTCTTGTTGAGTTTGAGTATCATCTTCATCCAATAAGGCTTGCAATTCGTTGTCTGTGAACTTTTTCGGTGGTTTCCCACGCTCTTCGTTTCTCACGTCAAAAGCACCACTTTTGAATTTCTTGAACCACTCAAAACACCGTGTTTTACCAAGAGCATGTTCACCGTGAGCTTCGACAAGCATTCGATGCGATTCTGCAGCAGTTTTCTTCAAATGATAACAGAAAACCAATGCTGTCCGCAAATCGTAGTTCATAGGCACAAAACTCGATATGTTTAAGGTTATAAAAAAATATACCGGTGTATGGAACTTGGGTTGTTGTGTGTTGGAAATCTTCGTCAGCTGTTAGAGAGAGATGATGGCGCTGCAGATGCGGTCTTGCGGTCCCTAAACTGATAGCTAGTGCCATATATATATATAGGGAAATTCCGGTTTCATACACCTGGTATATTAAATTTGTTAACTTTATTCCTGTGGAATAAGGTTAATAAATTCATCCTGGAATATTTTGTAAAAATTTATTTATTATTTCACTTTGCATTGAATGTTGCATATTTTATACACAGAATTTACATCTACCATATGGCAGCATTATATTTAAAGACAAGAGACTCCATCCAATCAGAGAAATATTTATGATTACGTGATACTTTGCGAAATCTCTGTTATACTATAAGGTCTCTAGATTAGTAAATAGATCTTTTCGAATAGTACAACTTTTGTCTGAAACACTTTTCTGCACTTTTCACTTATATTTTTCGAGATATTCAGGTAATCTAGATCTTTTTGGGATACCCTGTATGCAGAATGTTACAAAGCGACCGTACTAATTTCTTGAAAAATATGTATTTAAAAAAAATATTTTAAATAAAATTTCTTCAACTTCGAAGGAACATAAGATGGTACCATTGGTTCAATCTTGGATGGCATTATAAAGGTCAGGGCAAGGTCACAAGGGCAAGGTTGAATCGAACCTCTGTATTTTCATTAAATATTCTTGTAACTTATCTCGAGAGCTGTTCGAAATATATATATATAATAATAACTATAATAAAATATTTTTACATGAAATACATTTCGAGTTATAAGACCTGAAAGTTACAATACTGCCGGCATTAGCATTACGGAAAATGTCCGACCGACGGCTGAAATATTTATCTCTTGAATGTTTTTCATGATCATGTTCTGAGTAACATTTGTTAAAATCAAGATCATTAAAGAATGTTTCTCTTATCATTTTTACATAAAAATAAATTTTTAATACAAAAATTAAAATAAGAAAAACAATCTCCAATAACCATGATCTTAACAAATGTTATCCAGGACACGATTCTTAACAACATTCAAAAGGTTTAACCTTGCGTAATGTTAATGCCGGCGGTACTGTAACTTTCAAGATAATTCGAAATGTAAAAATATTCATGAAATGATATTCAACTTCATGAAAAAATATTTTATTATAGTGTTTTTGAAAACTCTTAAGATTAGCTATAAGAATATTTAATAAAAAATGGGGAGTTCCATTTAAAAAAATTCACGTGACCTTGCCTTGATCTTAAACGCCACCCAATGTCAAACCAATAGTACCATCTTATGCCCCCTCGAAGTCAAAAAACTTTTATCTAAAACATTTTTCAAGAAATTAGCCTGGTACGGTTGCTCTGTAACACCCTGCATGTACAAGAGTAGGGCATTTTAATTATCCTAGGCAGATATCTAAGAAATTAAGAGAGATGCGGAAAAAAGTTTTATATAAATATTGTAGGTGTTTTCTTAGAGGAAAGAACGTGAAAATAATAGATTTTATATATAAGACATTACTAAGGTCAAGTCAAGATCAATATGCATTTTTTAAATAGGAACCACAATTTTTTATTGCACATTCTTTTAGATGAAGTCGAACCGTTTTCAAAACACTATAATAAAGTGTTTTTTCATTAAGCAATTTTCGAGTTATAAAACTTAACAGTTACTATACTGCTGACATTATATACAAAAATCTGTTATTTTCATCTTCTTTTTCCCAAGAAAATACACATCTACATCTTTTATATCAAACTTTTTTCTGTATTTCTCTTAATTTCTGAGATATTCGCTTGGGGCGAATATTCCACTCTGCAAATATACAGGGTGTCCCATAACTCTTAATTAATATTTTTTGGAAGTGAAAGAAGATGAAATTATAAACTAAAAATTCCTTTTCCACTTTTGGCTCAGATCATTATTTATATCAAGTTGTTAACAATTAAAGTTGATCAACCAGATTACGCTCAATCATACGCAGGAGCATAGCATACCATGGCTCTTCTTGCACTTATTGTACATTTTCCTGATTAAAATATCATAATAATTTTTCATGTTAATTAATAAATATATGAATATATTATTAAATTGTTTGATAAATAAATAAATAAACAAACAAACAAATAAATAAATAGTAAGAATAAATTACAAGAAATTAGAAGTTTGTCCAATTTCTGATTGCATTTTATTCTTATTTATTATTTACTTATTTGTTTGTCTAATTATTTAATGCAATAATTTAATCCATTTGTTCAATTTAATTATTTCATTTCCATAGCTAACCTAGTAACGATAGAGAAAAACTAATTACGGGATTTTTATCATGGGTATTAAAAGACTATTATATAGCAAAAAATATTATCAAAATAAATTATTTGTAAATAATTTGTTGATATCTACTTATTTATAAAATAAATAACAATAAATAAAGGGCAAAGTAAGAGTCAAACACATTTCTTTAAAAAAGTCACACAATTAAAAGAATAAATTAGAAATAGAGAAAAATAAAATTTAAAAAATATATAATAAAATAAAAACTTAATTTAAATACAAATTACAAGTTTCGATTTAGTTTTTATCAACTAGAACTTTTCCAAGAAATATGAAACACATTTGATTGTTCAATCGTATATAAATAATGTCGAGTTCTACATCAAGACTCACCCGAACTGTGAATATAGTGAATATGCGAACATTTGCGATAATTAATTTTATACTGCGATTTTTTTCGATAAATTAATGCCTAAAGAAAGCTCAATTCGGTAACCGAAACTTGTAATTTGTATTTAAACTGAGTTTTTAAATTGTATGACTTTTTTAAAGAAATGTGTTTGACTTTTATTTTGCCCTTTATTTATTATTATTTATTTTGTATAGGAAGAGTCCTTCAATCTACTTATTTATATTTATTTATTTATTTATTTATTTATATAGAAAATTAGAATAAAATTTTAATCGGAAGAATGCATAAGCGCGAGGAGTGGCATGCTACGCTCTTACGTACTCCGGCTGCGCGCTGTCTGAATAAACTTTCAGACAGTGCACTAAACTAATCGTTAATAATTCGATAAATAATGATCTAAACCAAAAGTGGGGAAGAAACTTTTAGGTCAAAATTTCATTTCCTTTCACTCGCAGGAATGTTAATTAATTAAAAATTATATAACACTCTGTGTATATATATATATATGTATATATACATATATTAGGTTGAGTAAAAAGTCATCGCGTATTTTTTAGCTGAAAGTTGTATATACAATATCTTCGTCAATAATGAATGAAATTCAAATTTACGATGCACGGCGCCTTTCAATATTACGTGTCAATGAGAACATTCAACGTGTTCACGATTTGGTGGAGGCAGACCGTCGAATTATCATTAGAATGATTGCAGAAAAACTTTGAATAAGTAACGATAGTGTTCAGACAATTTTAAAAGAAGATTTAAACATGCGGAAGCTATATGTAAAAATTGTTGTGTGAAAGTTTTGACTGACAAGCAAAAACAAAGACGTGTTGATTGTGGCATTGACTGAATCGAAAATGCTCAAGATTCAAATTTTCTCAAAAGAGTGATAACTGGAGATGAATCCTGGATTTACGAGTATAATCCTGAAACAAAAAGGCAGAGTAAAAAGTGAAAGCACCGTGGTTCGCCTCGCAAAAAAAGCGCGCAAAAGTCGTTCAAAAATCAAGAGATGCTCATAGATTTTTTCGATATTCGTAGAGTTGTTCATCATGAATATATTCCAGAAAGTGAATCTGTTAATGCAAAATTCTATTTTGAAGTCTTAAAGCGTCTACGTGAACATGTGCGACATACACGACCCGAATTGTGGACGAAGAACGCATGCATTCTGCATTAGGACTTCGTTCACCTCGTTCGTTACGCGCGAGGCCAAAAACAATATCACTATTATAAACTACCCTCCTTATTCATCTGAATTACCACCCTATGACTTCTACCTGTTTCCTAAAGTAAAAAATATCATGCGGGGTGAACATTTTGTGGCTGTTGATACCATAAAACGAGAAACGACGAAGCTCCTAATGGAACTGACGAAGGAAGACATGCAGCATTACTTTCAGGAATGGGAGAAGCGTTGGACCAAGTGTATTCTTTTAAGGGGAGAGTACTTCGAAGATGATCACATCTCCGTTACAGAATAATTTAATTTGGATTTTTGGTGAACCGAGTGCACGAACTTTTTGTACACACCTCGTATATTATATATATATATATATATATATATATATATATATACATTACATATACATATACAGGATGTTTCCTCTAACTTGATCATTTAAAATATCTCCGTTGTTTTTGACGATACGGGAAAATATTGTACTACAGGGAAAAGTTGTTCGATTGGAAGAGACACATATTACGATGAGCAAAAAATTTTTCTTAAGATCACAGTTTTTGAAATTTTAAGCGATTTTTTTAAATAAAATAGCATATTTTCACATCGCACGTAATGTGCTTAACAGAATGTTTCCCAATCACTACACATTATGTGCGATAAGTGCATTATGTGCTAGACAACCATCCTATTGTAACCACATTATAATATATGGCTCAATGAAAGTTTGTCTAATAATATTTGTAACTCATCTCTTAGAAAATTTGCATATTTTTGTTCATTTAAATTTTCTTCCAAAAAATTGGACTAATAACGCGACCATTCCAATAATACGATATCAGACATTTACACTGTATGAATATTGTTGTTGTACTTGTTAAAGCCAATGTGGATTGTCAACGGCCAATAATGCATATTGTGTGTATTTAACTCTTCATAATTTTTAAAAGATGACTCGTCTGTAAATAACATAATCAAAGAAATTGTTGATCAATCTCTAACTGTATCATAAATACTATAATCACCACGTTTTCTTCCTCGCGTCTCACTTTCTTTGAGACATAAACCACATTATGAAAGGCTGACTAGACAGTCGTAATTCGCGCGTGGTCCTGCGCAATAGGCGCATGATTACTATTGGCTATTGGTCGTATCGACGCGACCATCATTGGCCGGCGTTAGGCGCTAGACGTGTCACTAGACGAGAGGGCACCTGCTTCTTTTTTATGTGTGTGATAGTACACTTCGAATATAACGAACGGCAGCCGCAATCGATACGAGCAATGATACTCGCTTATGCGGCAAAATTATCGAAAATCCTTTTGTTGTCCGTGCGTGCGCCTACGACAGTTGTAAGTGAACGAATAAAATTATTTTAAGTTCAGAGAGAAAACGAGTTACAATCTCTCGACCACATCGCTCCCGACGAAATCACCTGGTAGCATGTATGGCAGGCACACGCCCATAGCATGAAAATCGCCATATTGCGAAACATCATTTTGTGCAAAACAATGTTCTGGTCCTTCGAATCAGATATCAATCATTTGAACTTCATTGGAAAGTGCAACACCAGCGCAAGCCTACATGAGCAAAATGATATCCCGCCATCACAAGCGAAACTTCGATGTCGAACAGAAGGCATCCCGCCATCAACGGGTGAAACTTCTGTCATCCAGCAGAGCGTCCTGACACTCGAACAGAAATTCTAACCTCGAAAGGAGAATCTTCGGCTACCAACGGTCAGAACCGCCGTCTGTGTTAAGAGACCGCCCCGCCTGCATTCACCGGCATTCCCAGAGGCACGCTCACGCGAGGACAGCCTCACCAGGACTGCACCAACGAAGGAAGCTACATCATCGAGGGCATTCTTGCGCACAATATAAGGTAAGGAGGACTATTCACGGTAGTGCCAATCAAGCGTCTTGTTGTTGCGAGTATTCAAGTAACGAAAGCTTATGATGTCGTCCAAGCAAGATATCAGCGTACTTCAAAAATAACGGGCAATCATTAAGGGCTCGTACATGTGAATTAAGACATACGCCGACACTCATTCAAGCCACCCCGGTCATTGTTGTTCAGCTCAAGGAGCGCAGAATCAAGTTGGACGGATACTGGTCACAGTATAACGTCATACAAAATCAAAGAGCAACTCATAGAGTTGCTTGACGACAATGAGAGCAATGACCGGGTCGGCTTCGAAGAAGCATATTATTCACTTTACGCGAGAATCCGCAAACTTCTCAATCTGATACTGTCCCTGCGAGCGCAGCCATCACCGCTGTCCACATCGAGCGTATCTAATCGATCAGAAAACTAGTTTAGTGTTCGATTGCCAAAGTTGAATCTTTCAACGTTTTCCGTCAAATACGATAAGTGGTTTCCATTTTTTTATTCATTTGATTCAATTATTCACTGAATGCGTCGAACGCTCAGTGACATACAAAAGTTGCAATACTTAAAATCACTCACCGGCGACGCGAGTAATGTAATCAATGCCTTTAAAATTTCCGCTACAAATTATCAAATAGCATAGAATCTCTTGAGGGAATGTTACGACAATAAATGGATCATTCACACACACGTCAAGGCCATACTTGATCTGCTGTCTTTAATTAAGGAAGATTCAATTGAACTGCATCGAATGACTCGCAGACGGGGCAATTCGACACGTATATATTCTTAGGGCTTTCAAATGTCCCACGTCGCACTGGGACGATTTGTTAGTGTATATCCTAATCTTAAAATTGGATGCACGCACATTACGAGAATGGTCTTCTCTGGTAGATACAGAATCCCCGATATTTAAACAGTTTAACGATTTCATTTCTCACTATTATCAAATGCTAAAGACCACAAACAAAGTCAGTGTCCAAGGACTCTAACAATCGCAGATTAATCCAAAACAGCAAGCCGCATGCGCGGCAACGGTCAAATCCAAATATAATTATTGCAAAGGCGAGCACACCATGTACTTTTGCAAGGAATTTCTAGCGATGCCGATTAAGCAAAAGACGGTAGAGATCCGCAATCATAAGCTTTGCATCATTGTTTGCGATCTCCGGCGTATTCATTGGATAAATGCCCATCAAGAGATAGCAAAATCTGTAACGCCAAGTACAACACATTGCTATACACGAGCGCCAGCTTATCAGAAAATCCCGACAATACAAAAGAATCGAAGACAGAAAGTTCCACGACAATCGTGGGTACTCGTCGACTAACCATGGCAAGAATCACGTCATGCTTTCCACGGCTGTAGTCAACGCTGTCGCCTATGATGGCACACCACGTCCGTGTCGAGTCTTACTAAACTCTGGTCCAGGTGAATTTTATTTCAAGGAAATTCGTGGGGACTCTCGGTTTGCAGCAACGTTCTCTAAACGTATCGATAACCAATATCAATAATATTACGTCGAATGCTATGCAGACAATCAAGGTAATAATCGCGATTAAATTCTTATTCCAGATCAATAGACTGTATATTAACAGATCAGATAACCGAGAAACTTCCGACATCCATATCAAGACAAGGAGAGTACAATATCTCTCGAAATTTGGCGGATCCTCGATTTAACGTCTCCTCCAACATTGACATCTTAATTAGAGCGGAGATCTTCTGGGAGCTGCTCTATGTGGAACAAATCCAGGCCACCCTGGATCATCCAAGAAAACAAAGTTTGAATGAGTCCTGGCTGAACGCCATAACAATACGACAACACCTACAGGAAACGTGCAAGCATTCTCTATGGTTATATCCAATGCTCAGTTACACGATCAGCTGACCAATTCTGGTGGATCAAAGATGTCGGCGAATCCATAATAAACAATAGGAACGATGCTTACTGCGAAGAGCACTTTGCGGCCAATGTCTCAGAATGACCATGGGAGATACATAATGAAGCTTCCGGTTAAGAAGCAATCGATTAATAATCTCGGAAACTCAAGAAATACTGCCCTGCGACGATTAAGACACAAGAAATAGAGCGACGATTCGTTCGAGAGCCAAATCTAAGGAACCAATATGTCCTGTCCACTTCATGGAGGAGTATTTGGCATTAGGACACATGAAAGGGGTTAACGTGCCACCGCGCAAAGATACAGCATCCTGTTACTTGTCTCATCATTGTATCCTCAAGGGCACCGAATAATCGTCAAAAATCCGCGTTGTTTTTAACGCTTCGTGCAAAAGTGATACAGGATTAGCTCTAAACGACGTCTTGAGAGTTGATCCAGTTGTACAGCAAGACTTGATGTCAATCGTAATGCGATTCCGCACTTTCGCTTACGTATTGATTGCGGATATCGTAAAGATGTACAGACAAGTATTCGTACATCCTTCGCAAACGCACCTACAAAGGATCTTTTGGCGCAGTGATCCTGAGACAGACCTTATGAGTTGACAACAGTTACTTATAGCACGTCATCGGCATTCCTTGTGACAAGATGCTTTAAATATCTAGCGGATCAGCATTCGTCAGCATTTCCGATTGGGTCGACGTGCGTGAAACGCGACTTTTATGTTGACGATCTTACGCGGACACAATCCAAGAGGCAAAATCAGTCCGAGACGAAACAATCGATTTGCTGAAGTTAGGCGTATTTGAGCTCAGCAAGTGGACTTTCAATAATCCAGAACTGCTGAACTCAATATTCGATCAAGATGACGGACTCATTGTCATCGACGACAAAAATGCCCACATCTTGGGAATCAATTAGAATCCTAGCACGGGCACGTTGCATTTCTACGAGCCCGTCATGTTGCACAATATGGCAACCAAGTATGATTTTGTCGGATATTTCCAAGTTGTTCGACCTGCTAGGCCTGCTGGGTTCAACTATTGTCATCGCCAAGCTGATTCTGCAAGATCTCTGGCGAGTAGATTTTTGTTGATTGGGACGAGTCGATTCCCCAGACCCTGCACTGGACTACACTCAAGTCATAGCTGATGGATCTCAATCAATTGACAATCCCGTGTCAAATACTCCATTGATTGTCAATGTATACAAGTGCACGGCTTCTGCGATGTCAAAATGCATAGCGTATATATATATGTTCGGACGAAGCTCGATGTAGACGAGTATCGCTCGGAACTCCTTTGCTTCAAATCAAGAATCGCACTCCTGAAAACGGTGTTGTTATCAAGGTTGGAACTGTCAGCAGCACTCTTGTTAGCACGACTGATAAACAAGATTCGATTGACAATAGATACAACTAACATTAAGATGTATTTGTGGTCGGACTCGATAATTACGTTAAACTGGATATTCTTAGAATCATGCAGATTTCAGTTTTCGTTGCGAACCTCATAGGAGAAATACAGCGGTCCAATCAACGGATTGGAGGCACGTGCCGTCCAGCCAGAATCCAGCCGATCTACTCTCACGAGGACTAAATCTGAGCGATCTGATTCACACAACGATGTGGTGAATAGGCCTCGATTTTTTACGACGCGATAAGAGGCGCATTAGCCAGCCAACGAGTTCTTGAGAAGGACGACGCTTCCGAGCTTCGAAGAGTGCACGCCAACGTTACCGTCGTCGATTCCAGCGTCGTGGAAGAAATAATCAACAAACATTCAGATCTCGATAAGTTTGCCGCATAATAGCCTATTGCTTGAGATTTTTGCAGAAACCATCAGGAATTGTCACATTTCGTCTCCCATGTAGAAGTAACAGCAGCGTTATAATCAATGTGTAAGATTGTGCAGCAACACTCCTTTCTTGAAGAGTGCTCACAAAGCTCTTAGCAACAATAAGGACCTCAACACGTCCAATAGGATTCTAACGCTCAACCATTCTTCGAAGACAGCGGATTAATAAGGAGGCTGATTAAAATATTCGAATTTGACGCATGATGAATTTATCCCATACTACTTATCAAAAGATTACGAGCTGACGAGATGAATCGTCATACAAGCACACGCCCGCAGTTTACACGCCGGCACTACCATACTCTGCAAACGCGTTCCAAATGGAAGTTTAGTAAGGGGGAGTAACTAAAAATCGGTCAAGTTGCGCTTATAAAACAGCAGCGCTTACGCCCTCTTTATTAGCGCGCGTGGATGTTCACGCCGGCATCGACGGCATTGTAAAAACAGCCGAGGTAAGAAGGGTGTCCTCACGAAATCGCTAACTAGGCTATCAATATTACCCATCGAAACTCAAAACAATGGAGATTAGTCATTAGTAAGATTTCCTGTCGCATAATCCTATTATAAGTTAGGTATATTGGGTCAAGCATATTGGGTCTGTATCTGTATTGAAATGTTCAAGTATTGTACAATATTATGTATTCAAGTATTATTGCGTCGCATCTCCGGTAATTAATCAATCGCTTGTTCCTTCGCTTTTCTTAAAAGTGGAACGGGGACGGCATTGTATCATATATACTATAACTACCACGTTTTCTTTTTTGCGTCCCATTTTCTTTGAGACATAAGTCACATGCATTATGAAGGGCTGACCAGACAGTCGTAATTCGCGCGCGGTCCTGCGCAATAAGCGCAAAATTGGTTATTGGCCGATCGTATCGGCGCGACTATGATTGGCCGGTGTTAGGCACTAGACGGTAGCACTAAACGAGAGGGCGCCTATACCTGCTTCTTGTGTGTGTGTGTGTGTGTGTGTGTGTGCGCGCGCGCGCGCGCGCGTGTATGTGTGCGCGTATGCGTACATGTGCGTATGTGTGTGTGCGTGTGTGTGTGCGCGTGCGCGCGTGTGTGTGCGTGCACGCGTGCGTGTGTGTGCGTGTGTGTGTGCGCGTGCGCGCGCGTGTGCGCGTGCGCGCGTGTGTGCGCGTGCATGTGTGTGTGTGCGTGCACGCGTGCGTGCGTGCGTGCGTGCGTGTGCGTGTGTGTGTGTGTATGTGTGTGTGTACGCATGCACGCATGACAAGCACGAGTTTATAGGTTTATTCGTGTTGCTTAAAATCTCCAAAAATTTTTGCACTTAAAATGAGAAAAATATACATTCGCGCGTTAAAGAGAAAGAGAACGAAGATGTTTAGTGCAAAAAGTGCAAACAACGCAAACAAACCTTATATCTATGTCCTCGCCTTCGTGTGCGCCGAGAGCAAATGAGAAAATGTCCATTCTTTTCACTCTAGTCGCTTGATTCAAGCGACCAAAAATGCTTTTTCGGCAATCTTGGCTGCATCAATAAAGGATGAAAGGCATTC
Source organism: Trachymyrmex septentrionalis (assembly GCF_001594115.1). Classification (NCBI taxonomy): domain Eukaryota; kingdom Metazoa; phylum Arthropoda; class Insecta; order Hymenoptera; family Formicidae; genus Trachymyrmex; species Trachymyrmex septentrionalis. Next base: position 350,571 of record NW_017305436.1, read on the forward strand.
TAAATAATATATAAAGTTTTAATAAATTGTAGTAATATTATAGTATACGTAGGCTGCTAGAAAAGTTTCTGCAAACAATATGAAAAAAAACATGTAAAATTCGGTAAATGGCTTTATCGTTTTTCGAAGTATTCGCCTTTAAGATCGATACATTTTTGCATACGCTCGAACCAATTTTCGAAGCATTTTTTCCTCTAAGGCTGTAACCTCGGAAATCAGTGTACGAAATGTTTCAACAGCTGCTTCAGGCGACTCAAATCGCTCACCACGCATCTTATTTTTAATGTTTGGGACAAAAAGAAAGTCATTAGGTGATAAATCAGGTGAATACGGAGTCATCAGTTCGATATTATTACTGGATAAAAAATCAACGGTTTGACGTGCTGTGTGACAGCTGGCGTTGTCATGATGAAGGATGATGCGACGATTTCGGTTTGTTCTACGCAATTCATTTATGATTTCTGGCAAACAAATTGTTGTATACCAATCAGTATTTACAGTCCTTCGATCCTCTATAGCCACGGTTGTCACATGTCCGGTATAATCGAAGAAACAAGCAATTATTTGCTTGGCAGCACTGCGTGAACGAACAACTTTTGTTGGTTTCGGTTCATTTTGAAATACCCAAATAGTGGATTGTTGTTTACTTTCGGGCTCATACGAATAGATCCATATTTCGTCCCCAGTAACGATGTTGTAGACCAAATTTGACCGATCTCGGTTGAATTTCTTGAGCATTTCTTTGCTCTATTTAACACGAGCCTGTTTTTGAGCTTCGGTCAAATTGTGTGGGATCCAACGACTGCAAAGTTTCCGTACGCTCAAGTGATCATGCAAAATCGTATGTATTGCTTTCACGTCAATGCCTAAGGATGCCTGAATCTCGCGGTATGTTATATGCCGATCTCGCTCCATCATTTTATGCACAGTATCAACATTAGTGGCAACAACAGACGTGGATGGACGATATTCACGGAATTCATCACTAAGAAAGGTACGTCCACGCTGGAATTCGACAAACCAATTATGAACAGTCCTATTGGATGGTGCTTCATTCCCAAAAGCCAAATAAAGTCGATCGATGCATTGTTTCGGAGTTAGATTACATTTGTAATCGTAAAAAATCATTGCCCGAAAATTTTCACGCGAAATTTCCATTTTCTTACAAAATAACTTCTTTTAAAATACTATGCAAACAAAACTAATTGGCTTGGGTACAAACTGTCAATTGAATTATATTACAAACGTCTAATTTTACGGATATAATAGTGGCACCACTGGAAGTACTAGATTGCAGAAACTTTTTCAGCAGCCTACGTACTATGTACCTAGAATATAGAATTCAGATAATAGTTAAGCCGATTCTACATAAGACGCAGAAACGTAGATTGCAAGTTGCAAACTTATCACTAAGACGTTCACTTTCAATGAAATCTATTTTTCTTTTAAAAAAATCTAAAAAAAGCTATTTTCATAATGACATTATGTCAAATGCGCTTAAGTATCAAATATTTTGTTTTAAATGTTCTTTTCTATCATCCGAATTTAAAATTTTGACAATGAAAACTTCGGCAGTCTTATTAATATAAATAATAAAGATGGTGCCAATGTAATTTAATAACATACAAATAAAAGCCTTTATATGTTGCGCAATTTTAAAATAATTTTTTGTCTATTGAAAAGTGACAAAAGTGGATTTCTTTCCTATGGTTGTTGTTTTAAAACTTTCATACATAAATTATTTCAAAATTATATAAAAATATTTTTGATCTAATACGAGTATACGTTTATTACTAACTTGATTATTTATTTCAGAAAAAAAAATGGTAATTATTTACAATAAAGGACCCCCTCCCCAATGACTTTGACCTTGACATATGTCATAACCTTGAATCATCTCCAAGTTTTAACTGTCGCTCGTTATTCGTTATAAAATTAACAATCAAAGCTAATAATTATTTGTTTGCTTTATATGAAAAATGAAATAACTAGGGGGAGAAAGATACGGAGTGAATCGATTAAGGAAATACGACTTTCCATGCGAAGTGAGTTCCACCTTACCTCCACCCTACTAAGGGCCATCCGACTTTCCACGCGAAGCGAATTTCACTCCACCATCCCCGTGTTAAGGGGCGTTCGACTTTCCACACGAAGCAAGAGCTACCTGAATGAAAAGTCGTACGCTTATTGGCAAAGAAGGAAATGGGGTGAAAGTCACTTCGCATGGAAAATTGGACGCCCCTAAGAGGAAGGGGGAGGGGGGGGTGGGATGGAATTCGCTTCGCGTGGAAAATCGTAAAATATATTGTATTTTAAAGCAGAAAATTTCTAATACAAGGAGTGTTAAGGCTCAAGTGATACAATCAAATGAAAAAAAGCCCATATGAGCCGACACAGGTTCGTGAGTAAAAAAATGTTTATTAAAATCTAAACATTTCGATCACAATATTTTGATCATATTCAGTAGTAAAATGAGTCGCTAAGTAAAATTACAATAATAAAGATGTGTCAAATTCAAAATCTTGAAATGTTGTAGTATTTCAAAGAGCTGGAAAGAATACAGGCAGTAGGAGTCATATATTATTTTTGCGACATCTTCTGCGCTGGACTCCTACTGCCCGCATCCTTTGCAGTTCTTTGAATTATAAAGAGTCTTGGTTAATTTGATTTGTAATACGGAGTTATAGTATTTGTTTGAATACTGTGTACGTGAGTCAATCGATAAAATAATACCATTACTATAATAATAAAAATTCTAATAAGCAATGATCAACCTTAATATTACAATTAAATGTAAACTTACATATTGACTGTACATACTTTAGTAGGAGAATAAAATGTAGCATTATGAAGGTTTGTTATCAATTAATATACAAGAACAAATGAGAAAATTTCTGTTTTATACAGTGAAAAAGAGACATTATTTTTCAAATTTTTTGGTAATAACTTTTTAACGAATAACGACAGCTAAAGAGATCACTTAAGGTCATGACCTTAATAACATATGTCAAGGTCATTAGGAGGGGGGGGGAAGGATCCCCTAATGTAAATAATTAAAAAAAACTATGAAAAAAAGGGAAAAAAAAGAATTCGATCTTGAGACCTCCAACATTTCAATCTCGTACTTTACGAGCTCGATTATATTATATCATAATTCTCGAATTTCGAGTTTATAGAACGAAGTATATAACGCGCATGAAAAATCGTAAATAAATAATATCTCGTAAACTGTCACGTTTATATGATTATGACATGATTTATATTATTCTGGATTAATGGGAGAGGTATACAATTTATTAAAACTTTAAACTATCCTTCGTCTTTTATCGATACACGCTGAGCGGCAGAGATTATTGAGAAAGTATTTTCGGTCGTTTGAAACAAGCGACTAAAGCGAGAACGTTCTCTCGCTGTCTTGTTTGCCGGCGCGTCGAAGGCGAGCCACACAGACATGGACTCGTGCTTGTATGTGTGTCTACCGATTACAACAGTTGCCGACTTGTGACGCTGATCGCGTACCTAATTCCTACCGCTGATTCTGTATCGCCAGCGCGGAGTCTTAGCTCATTGTGAGTATTCAGGACCGACTAAACCAAATATAATTATTGTACAACAATTATTTTATTCCTCTTTTATTGGTTTGAAAATCCTTTTTCAGGATTAAAGTATACGCATTAATACATGTCTGTGAGGTGGAGTTAATAGCGAGAAAAATTTCAAAATTGAGATCTTTACTATTTCTTAGTCCAATATGGCGTTCTAGAACTGTCGCATCATGACATTTGCTTCACATAAAAACTGTAAAATCTGTACTTACGAAATAGTAGTCCACAGACTAGTAATTTGCACAAAAAAATAATGTGGAGTTCTTAAAATTGAACTTAGACTAATTAAAACGTTATTATTATATAAAAATTTATGGAAAATTTTGTGTATATGTGTGTGAGATATTGATGTAGTACAATAGCATATAGTGATATGTCAATGTTACGTAACCTGTGTAAGTGTTAGTTACAATATGATTAATCGTCTTCAAGATCCCCTTAAGAAACTTTCAATAAATTTTAAACTTATCTTTACTTCCGCTCTTTACTATCTCTTTTTAAAATAAAGATGTTATGTGTCCAATAAATTGCATACTTCGGCGCACTTTATCGAGTGCAATTTTTTTCGCAATATCATGATAATCATTGTAAAATATGCACTGTTTCTTGAAAATTAAAGAAAATAAAGTTTTTTACTTTTTATTGCAGAGATGCAGCATATCAAAGTTACCAATACATTTTTTTTCAGTTACCTCCAGCATTAGAATTAATCGATGCGCACCAAGAAAAGGTTGCTACTCGAATTTTGCACATATGGGTATGTGCATATGTGTGTACGTAGGGGTGTGTACGTATGTGCGTTGAGATTGACGCGTGAGTACACATACACTTCAAAATCTCGTACTCCCGTCTCATCTTCAAATGATTTCTTACAAATGCATATATACTTGTATTAATATAAGCTCTAAGTGTGATCTGACGAGCTTTTTATCATATACGGCGCTGCTTCTAGTTCCTAAAATTCATTGGCAGTCTTTCAAAATTTCATAGCCTCTTTCCAATCATCTCACACACATGAACAATAATTCTCGAATAAATTTTCTAACGTAGCACTGTACCGCCAGTGCTGTTAGTATTGTACTTTTAATTACGGTTTATATCTACAATATTATTTTTACTGGAGTTTAAATCCCATCTAACATATGTGGGATGTGATGAAAAGAACTTTGAAGGAATTGCTAACGAGAAATACTACACTGAATATGGTGAGAAATTCCTCAGGCCATAGAGCTTACATTAATATATAACAAAAAATTATACGAAGACGAGGCGGAAATACAAGTTTTTAAAGCGTAAAACATAACTAAGAGCCTCCTCCAACACGCACGCACATGATTTTTTTATAAAATGCTTGTGTAAATAGAGCGGATTAAATCAAGTCGAAAAATCTTATACAATTTTGCAATTTTTGCAATAATTAACAAGAAATTTATTACAAAAATCGCCGAATGTCGCGTAGTCGTTCAACCTACCAAATTCGCGAAGATCATTCTACGCGTGAGGTTTTCTTTCGCCACTTGTATGATGCTATTGTCGCTTGTAGTAAACAACTCCCCAACTTATGATGCTGAGCAGTTAGTTCTCGCTGCACATTTGAATTTAGCAATAGATTGCGAGGATACGCGCTCATTCTGTGATCTTTAATAATTAATTTCTCTAGTTATGCAAAAATTGTGAAATGGTACAGGATCTTTCGACTCAGTTTATTCTGCTCTATCTGCATAAGTATTTTGTAAAAAATTATGGGACACTTTGTATATACCGTACCTTGAAAAGTCACCTTGGATCGCGTTCTCTTTGGTGTGTTTTTTGAATTTTTGGAGAAAGTCGATGGAGGATGTACGTGTGTTGGAGAAGATGGCATCGAGGACCATGTCGGACGTGGTGTGGAAATAGTAACCGGAACTCTCCACGTGTCGAGGGATGCCGCTGTCGCTCTCCAGGAATGTCTTCGTGGAGGACCCCCGACAACTTCAAGACCGGGCGACGGTATCGATGTTAGAGAACCGCGATATCGCGAAGAATATAGATCAGTTGATAACCGACAGTCACAGGGACTTGGCAGACCTGTTGTGGGATTGCAACGAAGCCAATATCCAGCAGGAGAGCCTAAAGACTCACGTCTATGGACTTCTGATGTACGGAGGCCACAGCCGCGTGAACTAAAACACGTCTAAAAAAGGAAAACCATTAAACTTAATTTCTCACGGATTCTTTAGGAAATCTAAAATTCACTTTTATGCAGTTTTTCATTTAATGATTCAAAATTTTCATATTTCACCTTATTAATCCTTTCTACTGTAAATAAATTTTGAATTAACTTTTATCCTTCAAAAAAATAAACTCTAAAATATTCATAAAATAATATTAATACAAATAAACGAAGAAGTCAATATTCAATCAAAATGGATGTTGGCATCTAATATTTTTGCGTGAATTTTACAATTTCCAATTTAAGTAAATTGCGCATTATGATATTACATATTCTAGCTTCAATGGAGTACTATGTTCCAAATGTAGGACTGTATTACAAGAATGACAAATAATCGATGTGTAAGATTGCGCCTAGATGTGGTTAATAAGACAGATGCTCGTGCAATACTAAACACTATGGCTCGTATTCAGAATGCGCTTTTATCTCTAAAATTCTATAATATGCGTAACGTAAAGTATAATATGTTAGTGCGCTAACATTGTTATAAGCGCGTTCTAAGTACGGGTCTATGTTTCCTAACAAATGAAGATGCAAATACGATCTAATCAATTGTCCGTCTCGATTACCAGACATTACCGTACTTGATTATGATTTCTGGAAAAGGATAAAGATACGACTTCACAGATATGTATATCCAGATATTTCCCCCTACTTCCTTCAGTACAGCTGGTAACAGAATAGGAGAAAAATCCAGATTTTAATCTCTTGAATCTCGCCGCAAACACCTTCTATCGCCTTCGCGTTTTCATGGAACGTGAAATATCTGAGGATGGATATCGTTCCGATATTCACTGCCAATGCTAAAAATGTATACTGCACATAACATAACGTAACATATACTATATAGTTTCATCACTGGCAGTAAAATCGGAACGCACTCTGGATATAGTCGGTTTGAAAGGTAAACGTTAAGAAGACTCTATCCACCTCAAATTTTGATAAAAATATACTGAATCGATGCGTTTTCGCACAAAAATAAAGATTTGACAAAAAAAAGAGGATCACTGTGTTTTATAAATCAAGATATTGATTGTCAAAGTTGACAACTATTCAGATTAGGAAATCAGTCACAATAGTAATTCACTGCTTTAAAAACACAAATTCACTGCTTTATCAGATTTTTAATGCCGAGAATGTATTTTTAAAGCAAAAAATCTCAAAATTTATATTTTTTACGTATCCAATGTACATATACCATAGTTCGATAAATTATATTAGAGCAGGCTAGGAAGCGAATCGAGAGGAAAGCTTGGAAACACTAAAGATACGGTTAAGCACACTTTATTGTAGATACTCTATTGTATAATAGATACAACACAATATAACTTCAGACAGCTTATGTAAACGTATATAGGTAACGAACGAGACAGAGCGCCTAGGTAAACTCGAAAGTAATTCCGCATAATGATACAAAGGTGGCAGTGTAATCAGAAAAGTCTGTTCGTAGGATTGTATGATGCGTGTATTCGCGGCATTTGTGCCAACAAATCGAATTATTGGAGATTATATCCGAATATGAAGAAAGCGCTCTGTTTCAGCTATACAGATGGGAATAAAGGGAAATATCTGGATATGTACGAGGTCTGACTATTAAATAACGAGACTGCTTATGAAAAAGAGTTTTATTTTAAAAATTATTCTACAATTGAATGCTCCCCTTCAATGTACTCCCCTCCCCTCGCCACACACCGTTCCATTCGTTTTTTCCATTGGTCAAAGCAATGCTGGAAGTCTTCTTTTGTAAGAGCATTTAGGAGCTCCGCCGATTTTCGCTTCACCTTTTCCATCGACTCGAACCGGGTTCCTTTTAAGGCAGACTTGATCTTCGGAAACAGGAAAAAGTCACAGGGTGCTAAATCAGGCGAGTACGGCGCGTGTTCGAGCACTGGAGTGCCTCTAGCGGCTAAATAACGCTTCACAGACAGCGCGTTATGGGCAGGTGCGTTGTCCTGGTGTAAGATCCACGACTTGTTTTTCCACAACTCCGGCCGTTTCTTACGAACTCGCTCTCGCAGTGTTGCCAAAACTGTCAAATAGTAAGTTTGGTTTACAGTTTGACCCTCTGGAACCCATTCAGTCATCACGATGCCGTTGATGTCGAAAAAAACGATTAGCATGGCTTTAAATTTTGATTTCGACATCCTTGCTTTTTTCATTCTTGACGATGCAGGAGAATTCTCACCATAGGCCTCTTTCAACAACTTATAGCACTCAGTCGGAGTTTTTTTTAATTTAACGAGAAATTTCACATTGATCCGTTGCTCGTGTTTTTCGTCACACATTGTTATCGGCACGAGAAAAAAACAAGTTCGTTTCTAACCTCTATAGAAAAAATACTACTACTGCGACAAAAACGTGTTTTCGTACTGGAATAGTAGACACTTCCAGCTATCCAACGCTGCATTCGTTTCCCACCCTACCCCTCTAAGACGCCTTCTGCGCGCGCAGTCTCGTTATTTAATAGCCAGACCTCGTATATCTACGTGAAATCACACCTTTAAGGACTTGATGTTCCGTGAACGTTCAACTACAAGAATGATATGATTTGTAAAATAAATGAAGCAATTTACTCATTAAATGCTAATAAAGTTCTTCTAAATAGAAACTAATTTTTTCTACAGTAGAGTAGATACTTGCATTGTAGAAAAGAGTGAGCACTTTGAACATCATTTATAATAAAATAAATAAACATTCCCTGCTGCAAATTCCCATGGGTTTTTTCATGGGTTCCTATAGAAGACTATAAGATTCTGTAGGAATTTGTGTAGTTACCTATAGGATTTGCGCAGCATGTATAGGTAGGTATACGTAGGACATTCATATTAATGCAAATAGGATAATAGAGGTACTCATAGGAATGTGGACAAATATCGCATGAGAACTAAAAGATCTATAGGATACCAGTTAGACGTATAGCAACATGTAGGCGTATGTAAGACAAAGGAGAGATGCTCCATGGGACCTGAAAATGCTTATAGGCTACCATAGGTTGACGTATGCACATCTACCTTGTCCTAATTCCTATCCAAACCCATGTTCCTATACGTCAAAGTGTAGTAGCCTATAGATCTTCAGTTCCCAAGAGGCATCTCTTCCGCATTCCTATGAGTACCTATATCACAACTTAAAAGAATAATTCATAATTCCCAAAAACTGGAAGCCACAATAATAATTAGTAAACGAAGTACGTTCCACGTTGGGTGAAAAAAAATCCTGATTGCCATAAGGAAAATATACAGGGTGGCATCAATATATGGCCTCACCCGACCCGAACAGGTAGAGCGGACTAAAAAATGAGTCGAAAAATCCTCCATTATTTTACAATGCTCGCAATAATTAACAAGATATTAACGTTTAAAGATAATCGAATACATCCGCCCGACCTACTATTGCCGACCTAATAGTAGGTCGAGCGGACGGACATATTTGACTATCTTTAAACGTTAATATCTCGTTAATTATTGCGAGCATTGCAAAATGATAGAGAACTTTTCGACTCAATTTAATCTAGAGATGTGCGGAGAAGCAGATTATCGGTAACAATATGCGAAATACGCAGTATTGATACAGTAATATATTGGAAATGATTCAACATTAGAAAATATCGTTACCTTTGTTTGCATATTTTATTATATAGGATATGCGGAGAGCACAAACTTTCGATATTTTATATCAATAAAATATTCAATCAAATTTAATGAAAATACGCAGTACTGAGCACTCAGTGAGCGGTTGTAGTAATAAATGTAATCACTGATTGAAAATGATTTGATAATCGTTATTAGAGAAAAATGAAAAACTAGGTGAATAAATTCACTAATTTATCAATAAAATTATAAATAGTTTAGGAAACTTACAAATGAGAATGGGAGAGAGATTGATAAGAATACAAATTATGCATTTATATATTTTATACATATATTTGTGGATTGTAAGTCTTAAAGTCTCTCAATAGACAAGACAAATATGAAACATAAAATTTCTTTTTAATCTTATAACAAAAAATAAAATTTCTTCTTTGCAATAATGCAACATAAAAATTATAAATAGTCTTTTTCTTTTGAAAAATTATTATGAACTTGTTTATGACTTTATGAATAATTCTCCTTAGAGAGATCTACCTAAGACTCTTTCAGAAAGAGAAATAAACAAACTAATTAATTTTCACAGAAACAAATCTATAAAGAACATGGACGAAATAAAAAACTATTGGAAATCACAAACAATAATTTTTTAGATAATAGAAATTTAGAAAATAAACAAAAATATTAGACTTTATCGAATAATGATCAGAAAGTTTTAAAAGCAATCGTTCAATTCTAAGGAACTTAAAAATAAAAGTCTAGATAGTCTTTTCCCCTGTAGGCGATTATGAGTTTGTGTCATTATCATTCCAGCTTTGGAAAATAATCTTTCAGAAGGTACTGAAGTACCTTCTGAATTATAATTGAGAGATGCTTTAAAACAATCTTTTAAAAATTGATTAGTTTGCGATCGCCAATATTCTATTCATCACGATTAAAAGGTATCACGCTAAAATTTATGTAACTTCTTATATATATACTTCAAAGCAAAGTCCATTAAACTCGATATTTTCTTTTTCATTACATTTTGATTTTAAAGCTAAAGCTCGTTGTGAATTGTCCATATATTTTCATTTATTACGGTTTTCTCTTCTTCTAATATATGTCAAATGAAAATTTTGTTCAACTTTCTTATCCTTAATTATAAATGATTTTTTATATAATTCGTTAATGGTTATGACAGCTTCCTCACATGTAGAATTATTAAAGAGTATTTTTTTGAAACGCGGATCTAGTAATGTAGACAAAGCTAATTGTTGCACTTGTTCAATAGCACCAAAACGATTAGTTATTTCAAATATTGTAAAATTTTGTATAGCAAATAACTTCTATTGAAACAGATTATTTAATTAAATAAATAAAAAGTTCATTTTTCAAGTTGTTAGCGTAGACAATTAATTATTGGAATTATCTTATTAGCAGTAAGATATTTTTCTCCATATTTCTTTAGAAACTTTTTCTAATAGAGAAAGTATTTTAAATATTTCTTTCAAAAAGTTCATCTGTGATTTATTAATCGTATCGTATAGAGTATTTACATTTCGCATTAAAATTGGCATTATATATTCAGAAAGAGAAAGAATCTTTCCAGCATGTAAAAAGTGGAATTCCACCTAGTAGGAACAGACTGTATGAGTTTTAACTGTTTATTTTCTGGCTGTGCATTGCGTAACTCATCTGCAGCTCTAAGAGATTGTTTAAAATCTATTAGATCTAAAAATTACTATACGTTTTACATTATGAATTAATAATTTAATTTCTTCAGAATATCCTATAGAATATCTCCATATTGTTTTTTCTACGACCAAGTTCAAGGTATGTGGAAAGCAGAAAATGGATTTATTTTTGCCAAAAATATCTAACAGCTTTAATTATAAATAACAATAAATAAAGGGCAAAGTAAGAATCAAACACATTTTTTTAAAATTGTCACACAATTAAAAAGAATAAATTACAAAGAGAGAAAAGTAAAATGGAAAAAATATAATAAAATAAAAACTCAGGTTAAATACAAATAAATTACAAATTTCGGCTACCGGATTGAGCCCTCTTCAGACATTAACTTATCATATAAAAGCTTTAATTATATTTCTACCGTTATCAACAACAGCCGTTACGTTTCCATGGTGAATATTTCACTCTTCACAAACTGAACTAATTTTATTTGCCAAATAATAAGAATCATGTTTTTCATCAAGTTCTATGATATCTATAACAACTTCTTAATTTACATGTATCAATATTTAAAAAATGACAAGTAACACCTAAAAAGCTTTTTGTGTTCAAGGTGTCAGTCCACACGTCTGTAGTAATTGTTAAAGAAAAAAACTTTTGATATTTTTTCTTTAATAATTGCAGAAAGAAAGTTATACTTGTCATCTAACATAAATGTTATTACTTTTTTTCCGGAAATTTTATACAATGGCTCTATACCTTGCATAAAATATCTAAAGCCTTCTTTTTCGGAGTATTTAATGGCATATTGTCTTTACAAATCATATATAATAATCTGTTGTTCAATTTACATGCTTTTGTTCCTCCATCTAAAATAAAGATTATTATTATACTGATCATGTAACATTTTTTTATATATATATATATAT
>NW_017305436.1:362677-384263 GCF_001594115.1 Trachymyrmex septentrionalis
ATACCTAAAAATGATTTAATATTTGTAAAGCTTTCTTTAATTAGTGGTTGTCGACACTTGATTAAATTAATTGATGACGAAAATGACGATGACGAGACTTTTGAAATAGAATCTGATTCTATATCAGATTTATCCAATTCTATAGGTTGAGACATAGAATTTTTATTATATGAAGAGCTATCTGAGCTATCATGACTAGATGTATTATCTTTGATACTGGTTATTGGATTAGTCAACTTTATTCGCTGAAATAAAATAATTATTTTGTAAATATTAAATGTTTCTTATAATTATTTACAATAATTACCTTCGATTGTTTTTCTAATAAAAAATCTGAATAATGTTTTCTTAGGTGAGCTCTTAAATTAGTTGTTTTCACAGGTTTTAACCTCTGCCAAACATAACCTGCATATGCATATACTACAGTTTCCATCTTTTTCAAAAATTTGTCAAACATCATATTTAGACCGCATCACAGATTTATAATGTTATAATTATGAACAAATAAATGTGGAATACAAATTTTAATTGATAGCTATTGGAAAAATTACACAACGTAATAAGAAATAAACGCCAACACCTCTATGTAATCATCACATGACCATCACGTCTCATTTACAAATAAAAGGTTTGTTTGTGTTGCTTGCACTCATTACACTCAGACTCAGCATCTTCGCTCTCTCTCTTTTCAAGTTATATATTTATCTCATTTTAAATGCAAAAATTTGTGGGGATTTCAAGCAACGCGAATTTATGCGGTTGAATTTTGGAAATACAGTTTTTTATAGAATCAATTGATGTCTAGTTTCCAGATTCGATATGCTATGATACGGAAAGTTGATGAAAGGAATGAACTGAAAGTTTTGATGCAAAAATATCGAATATCAAAAGAATAATGATACAATATTTCAAAATATTGATTATGTCGGAACGTCCTTAGTCCGCTCTGTTCGGATCGGGTGGGGCCATATATTGATGCCACCCTGTATACTCATGACCTTTTTGAGTCACCAAATACCTTGTTTATTATATGACCTTCAATTTTTAGAGTTATGAAAAAATTATCTTAGATTTTCACGTAAAATTACATCAGTCGGTATAGAATTTGTGTACTCATTCTGTATTTTATAGGGACTATACAGGGTATCTCAGAGTACTTGTGACTATTTTGGGACTATACAAGCTATCTCAAAATATTTGAAACTATTTTTATATGCAGATAGAACAGATTAAACTGAACCGGAAGGTCCTTTATCATTTTGCAATTTTCGCAATTAGTATCCAACGAGCAGAATGTCTAAAATCGACGCATGAGACATAAAAAAATTTCTTTAAGAGTTCTTTGACTAAAACATCTTTAAAATATGTCATAAAGAAAAATATCTTAAAGTTGTCTTATGCGTTAATTTTAACTACTTATTCGGCAATTTTTAGAAACTATTTTGAAAATTGAAAAAGGATACAAGATTTTTCGACTCAGTTTATTCTACTTTATCTGCACACGAAAATAGTCCCAAATACGAGACATCCTGTTTATCATTTAGGTCCGATTACATCAACGTGCACATTATTCTTTTTCCCATACGATCCTATAGGAGCCTCTTTTGATGGACTAATGCCATAAATTCCTATGTAAAACCTTGTAGAAAAATTTCCTATGTTATCCTATATATACATGACACGTAAATCCTATAGATATCTATTGTAAGAAATTTAGAGGAAATAGGCACAACAGAGAAGCTATCAGCGTCAGAGCTGTGTGACTCAGTGGCAAGACGGAAGTTTACCAACTCGGAGGAGAGACCAAGGCTAAGCTCAAGACGAGGAACACTCTGATATTTTTCTGTTGTCATCAATTGTTTACACTATAAAAATTCCTACAGAATTTTAGAGGACTGCGCACAATGAAAGGAATAGGCAACAGGGAACAGAGAATAATAATTTCAACCTACCAGAAATCATGTATTGTGGAATACACAGTTTCTGATAGATTGAAATTCTTATTCTGTTTTCTGTTCCCTATTCCTTTCATTGTTCGCAACCCCTTATAGTCCTCTATAGGAATCCATGAAAAAACCCATGGGAATTTACAAGATAGAAACATCCTCCCATGGGAACTTCGAATTTATCATGGTTACCCATGGTTAGGCAAACTCATAGGAAAATTCGCCATAGAAATTTGCAGCATTTACTTATTCAGAAATGCCAACGTGTAGAAACATATGTGCGCGCACAATTTGTTAGAACCAAAAATTATAAGATTTACTCAAAAATATCAAACATCAACTTTGATAGAATATGATAGAATATATTCTTATTTTGAACATTTTTCCAGTGATTTTTACATATTATTGTAAATATTTAATATTATCTATATAATATTTATTATCTATTCTATCATCTAATATAATCAAATAAGTAATGTACTTGGTCTGTTTTTTTATAGCTGAACTAATATACATTCTTTGTACTAAGAGTCTTGAGTACTGTTACGTGCCACGTCACTCTTGTCGCAACATGTTAACATCACTCTTGTCGCAACATTTTAACAAATTTCTAATATAAAGTTTTTGTTTAAACGATCCCTATAAACCTTGTTTCGATTATTTCTTTACTTATTTTCAATACCCGTCTTTGTCCCTTTTTTTCTTAGCCTTTTAATCTTTTCTGAATATTCTGTCTTACAAATATTTTGTGATCAGCAAACGAATTCCTGAGTCATAAAAACTCACATCAGTTCTTTTCTACTCTTACCACGTATACTTATTGAATTTTTAAACATGTTACCTTCTTGGCTAATATTCAACAAAACTCCACCTCTTTCGTCTTGATGAAGATCTTTCCAACTCAGATTTAGTCAGCCCACTCCTGTAAGTCGTTCTTGCAACTTAGTTTTAAGCTTGCCAATTGTATTATCTTTAAATAAAGCCTGTTCTGAAGACAAAATTCGAATCTTATCATTATATTGTACTATACACTACGGCGTATGTCGCCCGTAACAGTGCTCAGCTAAGAACTCTACGTTGATGGTGATGACACAGAATCAGATGGCGCGGCGGCCTGGCAAAACCAGTAGCTACACACATGAGCTCATGTACATGTACTCTCGGCGTGCCGAAGGCGAGCACATGTACATGGGCTCGTGCTTGTGTGTGTGCGTGCGTGTGCGTGTGCGTGTGCGTGTGTGTATACAGTGACTCGTCACGATAAATGACTGAACTTATAGGCGTGAAAAAGTGACGTTTTGACGATGAAATTTGTGTTACATGCCATTTCGTTATTATTTGCTTCATTGTGAAAATGTAACTTGTGTCATACTTATAAAAGCCCTAAAAATGAATGGAAACTAGTTATTTTGAAATTTTATATGTAAAAGCGTATATTTCACTTGTTTCAACAGCTATCAAACCGTATGTTTCTGCCTGAATATAGCTTATTTTACGCCTTTTACGACCATTTATTGACTAGGGAGAAAAGAACAGTTTTCGCCCATTTTATAAGTACTGTAAAGCGATCTCGTCATTTAGATTTATCCAAATTGTCTTTATTTACAAATGGCATGCAGCATAAATTAACGTATCATTTCTCGCTTAAACGATTCCAACATGACCGCGGCGACTACTCAAAAGCCTTAAAGTGAAATATGTATGTTTGAAATTTGATGAAAACGAGAAAGCAAGCTTTAGCATAGTCCTGTAAAGAAATAAAAAAACAAACCTATTATTAATACTTGCACGGATATTTTCTTCAAAGAAACTACCAAAGAATAGTGAACTCCACTCTTTGTTCTCTCTTTAACTTTCTTTCTTCTCTCTTCAATCTTCTTAGCAGCAGAATGGAAAGAGAGCAAGGGATTGAGGAAAGGAGCAAGAGAATGAAAAAAGGACTAAAAATGACGGATGTGAATATCTATATTATAGTGTTCTAGTTTCACTATTCTTTGGTAGTTTCTTTGAATATTCATATTATAGTACCTTAGTGAGACCAAGAATGAAAGGCTCGCGACCTCGTTATTTCGCGCCATCTAACATTCCTTTTGTTTGATCGGCTGTGTTAGAATATGGCCGATCAAATAGAATATAGATCTCTTTCATTAACCTCGGTTAAGTTAACCGAAGATTACATGAGACTCATTTAGGCCCAGTTTCACAATTCATGGCTAATTTTTAACCGAGGTTTAACTTATTTTAAGTAATAATGAATAATAATGAGTTGTCTAAATGAACCCCATGTAACCGTCGATTAGCTTAACCGAAATTGGTGAAAGAGTCCCTATGACCGACTTCATCATCGTGCGAACACCAGCAAACACGTGTAAAGTGATAAATCTTGGGCGTTTTTCAGCAAGAACACAGTCAGATACTGTGTAACAGTGAATCGTTTCATTCTTCAATAAAGGCAAACAACATCATTACATACAAAGGATGTAATAATTCACATCTGACTGTTTTTGATGAAAAATATCCCATAAATATTAAGTATGTCTGAAAAATTTTGCAAAGAATAAGTCATGGTTCTCATTGCTTAATAAAAATTTATTATATGAACAAAATTCGATCCAGGATTGTCCTTTATGCTTTATGCAAAAGATTTGTCCTATAAATCCTATGTATCCTATGTATGTATTACTTTCTTATACGCGTGTGTGCGTGCATCGTGTTCAGTTATGTTAGATTGGGTACGTGTAGCTTATGCCCTCAGACATTTCGTTTGTTAACTATAATCTAAAATCAAGGTCTTTTATGAATGGATTATAAATGAGCCCTCCATTCTTGGTCTCACTATTCTTTGGAAACAATTAAGTTTGCAGTTATCTCAATCTTGATACATCGTTAAATGCCAACGTTTCATGAACATTGCAATTTATTTCACTAGGTCTGATGCTGTAAGTATTAAGTAAATAGCGTACTTATATCATTCATTTGTTTTTATTCTTGTTATACTTAAAATAGCATCACATTTCACCCTGATGAAGTAAACTGCAATATTTATAAAATAATGTATAAAGATAACACAGATATAATTCGTAAAACTTCCGTAGAGCTAATTTGAAAGCTATTACTAATAATTTTTGTTTCTAATCTCTACTTGTTCAATAGTTTATGTTTTAATTTCACCTGTGCATGTGGCTCATGGCACAAGTGATCTGCACTTCTTGATAATTCTGGTACCATGCTAGTGAAGCTAATATCCGACAACATTACTCTTCTAGCTTCTCGGGTTTTGTCCGATAATCTCAGCCGGCTAGACACTCCCGTTGGTAGCGCAAACTTGCTCGGTAATGTCGTAAAAGTATGTGCGACTTTGTGCGCGAGATAGCTTTCGGATCGCCATTGTGCCGGAAGCGCAGAGATGTCCGTCTGGGCACCAGATTCTCTTCGGGCACCACTACTACGATCCATCACCGGCCGCAATGGGACAGAATTCTTTCTCCGACTATTAGCTAGAGCTTCCCGATGAATGATAGGTCTAGAAGAATAACAATAATATAATAATACATTTAGTAATAAAATTATATAGCACAATAAAAATAATAAAACGTATTTATAAAATTAGAAATTGATAATGATAAGTAACATTCAATCAATTGATTGCTCGATTTTAAGCTGAAAAATATAATCAATATGAGAAAGAATTATGTGAATATTGTAAATACAGTTTATGAACCTAAGAAGACATGAGATTGATTAAAAAATGGTTTCCTGAAGAAAATTATCTAAATTATTGTAAACCTGTAAGCCGTCGATGGTGCAGCCAAAGTATTTCTTCTCGTGACATGTCGCATGGATGATCCTGTTGTGCTTTCAGCATCTTCCAATATACCACACTTGCTGATGTCAGTCTCCACTAGAACGGAGCATTGCGACCACATCTTGTTGAGTCTGGTACTGGAGCTCTCGTCGAACCTGTCGACACTCTCCTCGCGGTCAATGCTAGAACTCTGCGACGAGATGGCTTCCTCGACAGAACTGGTTTTCTCACCATTACAAACTAATGACTCATCCTCTGTCGGTTTTATATATTTAAGTAAAATAGGCTGACCGCCATCGCCATGTTGCCATGTTTCCGTCTCGGTGATAGAAACCAGATCCTCCTGCAGACCGAGATCGCGACATATCTCATCTGTCGTGAATATTAGCTCGATATCATCCAATTCTTCAGACTCGTTCTCCGAATGTTCATTCGGTCTCGGCGAATCACCTGGATGACCTTGTCGAGTTATCTGAGGTTGATCTACGTGATCGCTGAATACAGAATTATCACCGTCAGAGATAGATTTCAAACTCAAGTCTTCAGAATCTTTCCCAGGAATATCTAAATGACCCATATTAATTGAATCATCTAAAATAACGAAAAAAACATATCTAAGAATTGAAGAAAATACATTTTTTTTCAAAAAATCTATATTTTTACAAATTTTTTAATATCTAATTTTTTAAAAAGTTTTTTAGTGAATTATTATTTTATCGCAAACACAAAATTTTTTTCTTTTTTATATTATATTTATATATTGTTATGTCTGCCGTCTGTACAAACGGAATTTTTTCTCTACGGAATTACTTCTCACCCCGCGCTACTTATTTTTGTTAATTAGCTTCACATTGTTCATAAAAATATTTTAGTTAAACATTTTATGTGATTATTCCAACCAAAAACTTATTCGGGTAGTAGTATTGTTCTCTATCACGCCGGTACGACGTGACACGTACGTTAGCTAGCGCGAACCAATCAAAACATTCGCAAGGCGCATGCCGCGTGTCGATGTCTAAGGATAAAATCACACGCTATGGGAATCAGCAGGACAGAGGATACGTGATTCGAACAGCCAATCAGCGCTCTTCCGCATTTTTCTATTCCGCATGTATTTCGTGCCCTGTGCACACAAAGCGTGAAAGACCCGAAAATGACGTGGGAAATAAATACATAATTAAAAAAGTAATTGTTTCACCAAAATAGTAATATTTGTTATTGTACTTTATTTAAGTACACTATTTAAAATGTTGAAATAATCATTACTGCGACATTACTGAAAAAATTTTATTTAAAATTTTATTATTTTAAAAATTGTTTTTGAATCCTATAACGCATTATTGATCATTTTCCCGTATTATGTGCACAGGGTACGCGCTAAAATCATACGTATGTGTCATTATTGATCTGTCTAGAATTTTGGAGCAAAGATTAAAAATGGATAATAAGTTGTTGATGTTACAAGAAGCTATTAAAATTTTAGTGAAATTGTGAGAACTTCAATGTTACCTTATCGAAAGAAGAACGTGAGATCAACATTAACCAAACTATTTATATTATATGAAACAACGTCGAAGAAAAAAGTTCAAAGAAGTATATAGTAGACCAATTTATACTGTGGAACAACGGCTTCTTCAAGGAGACAGTGACAATTATTTAGTTACAATGTTAATAACAGACTTGAGATCAAAATTAATCTACATTGATGGAATTAGATTTAATTGTTTTATGTGTAATCTTGCTTTTTGTTTATATTTGTAATAATTATTATAAAATACAATAAAAATTACATTACTATACACTGCTGTGCACTTTTTAATAGAATTAATTGATTTAAATGCAATTATTAAATAAATCTGTTTAAAAAATAAGAGTATCGATAAAAATAAATTAATATATTAAAAAATTCATACTAATGTGAGTTTGTTACTAACCCGTGCCGCAAACTGCGCGCAAACCGCGCTTCACGTAATATCAGCTAAAGAAATAGGCGGTACGTGGTACGCGGTTTCCTAGTTGCCTAGTTAGTTGCTATTAATTAATGCGTACTGCGTACCGCGCTCCATGTAATCGCACTCTACTAGGCCAATTCTAACTCACTATGTGTTAGTGCGTACATGATGTGTATGTGTGTGTGTAAGGGAGTTAAGGAAGGGGAAGTACCTCACAGATGTTGGGAAGAAGGGGAGGAGTGCGTCATCGGGAGTCCGTGTTAGAGGGGGAAGGGTTCGTTCCTTCTTTCTCTCATCCATTGCTACGTTTTCTCTTTAATCTATTGTTCTCTGTTTCCTACCCATTGTCGGACGCAGTTCTCTCTGTTCCACCCGTTGCAATCCTATACTTATCATTTGCGCTCTCTGTTCCTCCCGTTTTGCTTTCTCCTACATTATCTTTTCTTCTCGCGATTTAATTAAATAGATATGATAAATATTTTATGAATTTTTAATGATACGATTTAGTAATTAATTAAAATAATAATTTTTAGTAATGTAGTACGAAAAAATTATCAAGCGCACTTTCTTATCGACTAATTCAATACTTATTGTATAATCGTACTACTGAACAACTATAATTAACTAATTCTTAACTACAGGGAAAGGGGGAAAGAATATCATCAAAATATATTTAAAAAATTTCATGTTTTATTTTAAATTTGATACATTTCTTTTTGGCGTTGTAACTATTTGTATATTTTGTAACGCACAATTCTTAACATGTTTTATACATCGCATAGTATTAGTAACATATAGATTATGTAAAGAATCTATATCTTCGTAATCAGCATCCAAGATCTCAATGGTCAAGTTGTTGCTCGAGTATATCAGCCAGTCATTCGCGTTTTTCACGTCCTTTAATGTATATGAGAGCCTTATCATCGTCATTCTCTTCCGCACCAATTATAACCATTGTAATCAGGCATTTCGCCATGCTGTACGGAATCATCCCGTCTTTCCATCACAATCCATTGTGATAAGCATTTAGCCAGAAAGCGGCATGGGATACGTAAAAATATAATAAGAGAGAATGCCTCCTTGTCTCAATACCGCCACTCCCTTCACGACAAATTTCTTTCCAACAATAAATCCTTGTAGACAAATATTGGTATAGTCATGGTGAACGACTTTTCGAACGACTGTGCTCGATCGCAAAGAATCTTGGTTTTTATCTCTTGTATTGAAAAGAGGGGGAGAGTATTTTTTCTTTCAGCAATGATAATTTACGTAATCTTGCGTATTACGTTGAACATTGGATTATATTTGATCACGCGATCATGTATGATAAAATAATAGGTTGTAGAATTCGCAATACATTCTCCTTGAATTCAAATTCTAATCATACATCCACGATACCTCTTGATGGATTCGTTTTGTCGCGAGCAATCAATGATAACGTGAGTATAACTGTGAAGAAAGTTTTTCATATTCAATGTTTCACGATTTTTCCGAGGAATTTGGTAATAAGACGTACATCAATATCATATAAGACAGCGGTTTTTGTATTTGTCAAAATCTAGATTCAGATCATTGTACGGATAAAATTCAGAATTTAGATAAAGTTTCACGTTGATTAATTTACAATGATCGAAGTAAGTTTTAATTACTTTCATGATGTTTTTTTTTTAACAGTTTGCAGAGCAAAGAGAACATATCTAGGTTTTTCCAGTTAAGTCGCAGTCCTGATCACCCACGAATGCTTTGTCGTGTTTTGTAATAAGGGATACTCATACAAATTCCATAAACGGAAACTTATTACTTACATTAGATATCGTCCGCTTTCCAAGGTATGCAGCATGGATAGTTTATTGACTTCGTTCAACATAACGTGAGGCATTCGCCATTATATTTTAACTAATTCAATCGTCGGTTCAGTCGCTGGATCTCCCACAATGCATTTGTTGTCGTTGTGCGCTCGTATCAAACTTAATTCGTGACGAGCGTTAATTACCACACATTTGTAATCCTCGCAAAAGTCCAACAACATGTTGAGCGGCACGCAAAAGTTAAAATATTCATCAGGTGTCATTAAACTTTTCGCATTATACTCAGATGAAATAAGTCCAGCATTATCCATAATCATTGTATTGTCACTTAAAAACGATGTATAGCTCTTTAGAGTACTGGTTATTCCAACATTTCTATTAAGATCAATCTCTGCACCATTGAGTTCATATCAAATTTCGTCAAACATGAATGCTACGCAATTACTTCCAATTATTGATTGTTTTTGTTGATCTTTTTCCTCTGATGTCAATCTGCCTTCGACGTAGAGAACACTTTCACACGGTAGCGTGTATAAATCCCGCAGTTATATAGGTATCCTTATCTCGTCGCTATGTCCAAACGTGGTGTTGACGTATGGATTGTACGTGTGAAACTCGAACTTGATGATACGATCATCAAAGATTGGCTCACCTCAAATATTCAAGATATCAACTCAGATGTTTCGTACAATAAAGCCTAATGATTGTACAAATTTAACGTTTGGCCCAGTAAGCTTCCTTTTACTAAACGATTGATTATTTTGTATCGTTGTCCCTCTAGCAAAAATTATGTCTCTAATCCGTTTTGCCGGCTCGTTCAGAACAAGCATCTCATGTTATCGTATCACTTTATCGCTGTTGCCTCCGTACATGCAATCTAACGGTGATTTCTTCTCCACGAAAATTGAGTAATCGTCTGTCTTGATCCACAACGCGAACCGTTAGATCTCTAACGCTCCGTATGATGATCGGAAGGTAAATGACTTGTTATATCGGTCTTTCCGATATCTTATATCCTGGTAATACGCGTGATCGGTGAAAATTCATGTATCATGTGCACGGACTTATCGTTGCTGTATGCGTCCCTGGTCACGTTGCATTCAATTCGAATGATATTTAAGAGGGTGGTCCCAGAAGTACCCGACCTGACGTACAGATGGCGGTTGTTGTATAAAAAAAATCACTGTAGGGGAAAGCACCAACTTTCTAAAGCTTAACTATGAAGTTTGAAGACGCTACGTTGTTCAGTATTTGTTTGGCAGCCATCAATAGTGGACGATCTCGGTGAATTTGCAAAAATGGAAAAAATTGGTCATCGTTATGTGATACAATACTTTCATTTGAAAGGTCTTAGCCCAACCAATATCAAAACCGAGCTGGATTCTACTCTGGAGGAGTCTGCTCCTTCGTTTACAACAGTAAAATATTGGGTGGCAGAGTTTAAACGAGGCCGTACGAACTACGAAGACGAACATCGCAGTGGTCGACCAAGTGAGGTGGCCATTCCAGAAATGGTGAAGAAAATCCACAAAATGGTATTGGGTGACCGTCGATTGAAAGTGCGCGAGCTAGCAGACATGGTAAACATTTCAAAAAGTGCTATACATCGCATATTGGCTGAAAATTTGAAGATGAGAAAGCTGTGCGCAAGGTGGGTGCCGCGCTTGCTCAACAATCGAACAAAAGCAGCGTCGAGAGGATGTTGAGGTAAAGTCCGAATTGCTTCCCCACGCATCCTATTCGCCAGATTTAGCCCCCTCGGATTATTTTCTCTTTCCAAATTTGAAAAAATGGCTCGGTGGTAGAAGATTTACCAACAATGAAGAGGTGGAGTCTGCGGTTAATGGCTATTTTGAGGAGTTCAACGGTTCTTACTATAAACAGGCCATCGAAGCTATTGAACATCGCTGGGAAAAGTGTATCGAGCTAAAAGGAGACTATGTTGAGAAATAAAGATATTTTTTCCCAAATTTTTTGTGTTTTCTTTGTTAGGTCGGGTACTTCTGGGACCACCCTCGTATGTTATAAACGTAATCGATCGCCTTTTCTCTGTCACTATTGAGAAGCATATTTACGTATTTTTGTCGAAGTGCCCCCAATTAATTATATACTCCTCACGAACTTGCCGCGTTTGCAAAGATTGTTTAACTAACGTTTCAAGCGATTCATTGGGCGTTTCATAAAGTCTTCGACTGAGGGAACGTGCGAATGTTCGTACGATAATTCGCGTGGTTCAGGCGATGCATAATTGAAATTCGACGTAACGTTCGATTCTTTTGTACGTTGCTTTTTAGACGACGGTGTCAATTGAAGCTATGAATTATCCATCCAGAAGCCATCACCATCATTATTATCTTCATCATGAACATCTTCATTATCTTCGGGTTTTCTTTTCTTAATATTTTTATTCTTTATATTTGTATTCTTTATTATTATTATTATTATTATTATTAGGCGTTAGGAACTCGAAAGCTCATTGCCGCAAATACCAAACCCCGCCACTGTTCCCGTCCCTGAGCAAGATCCCTCCATTTGTGACCCTCGTACCCCATTTCGTTAAGGTCCATTCTAATATTATCTTCCCATCTACGTCTTGGTCTACCCAATGGTCTTTTCCCATCCGGTTTACCAATTAGTACTTTATATGCAATTCGATTCTCATCCATACGCGCCGCGTGACCTGCCCATCTTAATCGACGCGATTTTATGACATTAATAATATCCGGACTATTATATAATTGATGTAATTCTGCGTTGTGTAATTTTCTCCATTCGCCCGTTTCCTCATCGCGTTTTGCCCCGATGATTTTTCGAAGTACTTTATTTTCGAAAGCCCTAAATCTTTTCTCGTCTTGTAACGTAAGTGACCACGCTTCGCTGCCATAAAGGACTACCGGTAAAATAATCGTTCTGTAAATTCTAATTTTTAAGCGCCTAGACAATATCCGCGAACCGAGTAGTTTCTTAACCGAATAGAAGCACGCATTCATTTGTATTCTTTATTCTTATAAAAATTGATTTTTTTCTTAATTAGTTGAGATTCATCATTAGCGGTGTTCTCGACAATCTGTTTTAGAAGTTTGACGATAGACTTAAAGTGTTTCTCCAATGCTATATCTTCCTCTATTTTTCCGGTTTTTAAAGCGCGATACTTTTTACGAATCAAGTCACTTATTTTCGCAATTTGTTTCGCTATCCTCTCGTGATTCTTGAACTCTTTGCTGTTATCCATGTTGCACTTGAAATGTTGTGTAGTTGACATATTGACAATGACTAATCACATTAAGATATCGCATACTCATTAAATCTTTTTCTGTATCGTCCATTCGTAAGCACACTGTCTTTACCTATCACTACGAATTCATACTTTTGTTGTCAACAGCAATGACAAGTTTGCAAAAATTCTCGTAAGACATGTTGGTGTTTACATGATCATTGTATACATATTTCAAATTGGTACCTCCCTGTTTGAACAGGATCAATAGATTTGCATTATCGCGTATAAGATGCTTCGGTATTTTTATGTCTAATACAGATAGAAGCAGTCGACGTCTGCGTGTCGATCCATCGCAAAATACTCTCTGATCGCGTCATGCTTGTCGCATGCCACGTCATCGAAGACAAAAATAGAATTTGAAAGCGCCTCGTTCGATGAAACTACATCATTATTATTGGAGAATGTAAAATAACCAATTTCTTCAATCGGTGCTAATAAATTCTCCAAGCCGATATTTTGGCATTACAACGATTTCGAGTACACGTACACGTTTTCGAAACGCATGTGGACTTTTCAGCAAACTTATCAATATAATACGTTTGTTTTGCCACAATTTGATGGACCGCAGATGATACCGCGTATAGAAATCGGCAGCATGTTTCCATGCTTGCGTATTTCTTTTTTAGTTTGTACTTTATTGTCAACATTAGTCATTTTAATCGTCTGCGATTGTCGAACTTTATATCTTCTCCTTTCACGACAATGATGCAAATTGAAAAAACGACATCGAGAGCAGATGTATTTATAGTAGCACCCAAAGCGAAACCGTTCAGTATTCAAAATGTTTCTTATCGTTACAACTGTGATGTACATAGTTTAACTTCCAAAGAGTTGGAAATATATATACCGAAAATTATTTTGCTACGAGAGTTTAAGAATTACATAGATCAATTGTGGGACAGATTACTCGAGCATATAAAGGCTGATTTAGAGGTTCAGTAACATCGGTGCTTGAAACATTATAATTTGCCCTGCCATCGATCGCATATTGATGATCCAGCGCCGTTTATAAAAAATTGTAGCAAATATCAACAACAACAACAAAAGGCCGCGGTTTTTTAAATCACGCGATAAACGCACTTCCGATTGAGTTGAATATCTCCGAATATCAAGTTTGTGGTACGCATTTAGAAAAGCGATTGGCTAGAGGCGATCGAAGCATATTAATCCATTGGACGCGGCATGTCGCAAACACGACATAGCTTATTCGCGGAGCAAAGATCTCACGAAACGATATGTAGCTGATAAAATACTCGCTGAGGAAGCGCGGAAATGGATTACCGCAAAAGATTCGACTCTTGAAGAGAGAGCTGCTGCCACAGCTGCTTGACGGCTATAAAAGTAAAAAAAAAAACGAAAATGGTATGGATTTGAAAACAAAGAAGAAGAAAAAGTCGACGAAAAAATGAATACTATTAGTGGCAAAAAACGGTAGTATCTTACCTATTCTATCGCTATTGGGAATCTTCGGCTCGTTGGTCAGCGGCACGGCAGGAGTCACAAAAGCTATAAATGATATATAATAAAGCCGCGTAACGTTTCAGTTGGAACAACTGAAATGTCATAACTGCGTCATGGAAGGTCATGAAGTTTACTTCGCTCCGTACAAGCGTGGACGAGTTACAACGGAAAAAATAAAAAAGATTAAAAAAAACGTTAAACAGTTGCCTAGAATGCCGAAGGGTGTAATTACCAACGTACAACTACAACAATTGGCAAAACGTATGTGTATTCCATATTTTAGAGCTATTTTTATGTGTACTATCTTATAACAGAGAGGATGTATCGAAACGAAAGCGTATCGTAAATTTGAATAATGCTGATGGACCAGATACTTATTGGCGTACGCGAAGCGGGGAGATCGTGCTGTTTACTTTGATAGGTTCGGCAATCTTCGACCACCGAAGGAATTGGTGCGATATTTAGACGTAACGCAAATCGAGTATAATCGCACACCTTATCAACGTTACGATCATAGTAACAATTGTATATATAGTTTTTGCAGACGGTTGATCAATTTAAGAATTGACATTGCATTCTTTCAACTCGTATTTATTCAAATATTTATTCAAATATGTCACTGACATTTACGCTCATCAGTAAGAGTAGCGTCCTCGCGGTCTATTACTTTCCGTAGATTTGAGCGATCGCGATTACGAGCTCGATCTGACGGACTTTGAAAGTCCTTCCATATGATATCTAATGTAAATTCATTGAAATATAAGTTTTACTTTGACAAAGATGACAAAGAAACTGCCATTCCCGAAGGATCCTACGAAATACGTGATATTAACAAGTATCTAAAACGTGCAATTCTACAATTTCATCCTAATGATGTTGCGAGATAGAAAACGCTTCGCAAAGAGAATGAACAGTACTCATTGACTATTCATGTCAATAACAATACAATGAAGAATGAGATCAAATGCGCTTATCGAGTAAATTTCATCAAACAATATTGAATCGCTGTAGGGATTTTCATCGAATTGCAACAGTGGCACGAATCAGACGTATCGGTTTCCGCCGTTTTTTATCAAAAATTGGGCATTTATTGTGAAAGAACGATACCTAATGTTTTATTCAAAGTATTGTCCATCGCTAGCCACTACTTTTTCCTATCTTTCTGGCAGCATACGGATACCGCATACGGAAAAACGCTTCATCTTTTGAAGCTATCCACGAATCGACCCAATTTTTGGTATCTTCATATGATGTGAAGTGTTGCTCAGATAGGCCATGCGCCATCGATCGAAACAGGTAGTAATCAGAAGGAGCAATGTCTGGTGAATACGGCGGGTGGGGTAAAACTTCCCAATTGAGTGTTTCCAAGTAGGTTTTGACCGGCGCCGCAACATGTGGACGAGCATTATCATGCAGAAGAATAACTTTGTCGTGTCTAGAGTAGTAGTGGGCGCGTTTTTCCTTGAGTGCTCGGCTCAATCTCATCAATTGTGTTCGGTAGAGAGCCCCAGTAATGGTTTCGTTCGGTTTAAGCAACTCATAATACACGACACCTAGCTGATCCCACCAAATACACAACATGAGCTTTTTCCCATGAATGTTCGGCTTGGCTGTCGATGTTGAAGCATGGCCAGGTGGTCCCCATGATTTCTTCTTCTTTGGGTTATCGTAGTGGATCCATTTTTCATCACCAGTGACTACACGGTGCAAAAAACCCTTTCGTTTATGCCTGGTAAGCAGCATTTCACATGTGAAAAATCGGCGTTCAACGTTTCTCGGCTTCAGTTGGATTCATGTGGAACCCAATTTCCTTGCTTTTGAATCATTCCCAACGATTTTAAGCGATGTGAAATTGCTGGTTGAGTCACTCCTAATGTAAGTGCAAGTGCTTCTTGCGTTTGGCACGAATCTTCATCCAATACTTCCAATTCCGCGTCTTCGTATACCTTCGGCCTTCCGCTACGTTCTTTGTCTTCAACTTCAAATTTACCATTCTTAAACTTTTGAAACCACTCACGTCAACTTCTCTCACTTAAGGCAGCCTCACCATATGCTTCTACAAGCAATCGATGCGCTTCAGCTGCAGATTTCTTCAAATTAAAGAAGTAAATCAAAAGCTCCCGCAAATAATGCTTATTCGGCTCAAAACTCGACATTTTCGCACGAAAAAAGATATAAGATGCTGATGCAAAATCGCTAATATTTCAAGGTTATGTTCTTGCCAGATGTCCAACCTTATGATATGACATTTTACAGCTGACAATTTTAACTATAACATACTGGTAGCACCATTGTTTGTCAAACGGCGGAAACTTATTTATACTCCCAATATATTAAATATAAACGCATTACACATGTTATACACATTACACATATTACAGATGTATACACGCACCGGCAGGAATGGTGTCCTATGGCATTCGGCACGTGGCATTACATTATATTATTTTTTTTTTATTTATTTTATTATATGTTCTCCTATTTAAATGTAAATTTAATATTGCAATCTTGTGTGTGACAAGATATTAAATTCATTTGCACACTGCAAATTTATAAATGCATGCAAAGCTATTACAATGAGTTTCAAAATTATATGTAATTATGCACAAAAATTTTTTACAGTATTAAAATTTTTACAGCATTAAAATTTTTATGCATAATTACAACAATTTGTGCATAATAAAAGTATTATTATGAATATTGGCGAGCGAGAGAGACACCGGGGTATCTCACTCGTACTATTATAGTAACAAATGTGTAAGACACCGCGAGCCGGCATCATGTCCAATTATGCTTTCTCTTGCAATCGTGCGCCTTGCGCTAAGGGCAGAATATCGCAGTGTCCTCCCCCCTCCCTCCCCCTCACTACTTTTTCTCTTCGCGCTCCTCGCTTTCTCCGCGTTTTCAGTAACACGTATGTGTGT
The DNA here is from genome assembly GCF_001594115.1 of Trachymyrmex septentrionalis. NCBI lineage: Eukaryota > Metazoa > Arthropoda > Insecta > Hymenoptera > Formicidae > Trachymyrmex > Trachymyrmex septentrionalis. The sequence continues at coordinate 379,851 of NW_017305436.1, forward strand.
GCTTCGGTACGAGTGTCTAACGCCGCCTACATACGTAGGCTGCTGGAAAAGTTTCTGCAAACAATATGAAAAAAAACATGTAATTCGGTAAATGATTTTATTGTTTTTCGAAGTATTCGCCTTTAAGATCGATACATTTTTGCATACGCTCGAACCAATTTTCGAAGCATTTTTTCCTCTAAGGCTGTAACCTCGGAAATCAGTGTACGAAATGTTTCAACAGCTGCTTCAGGCGACTCAAATCGCTCATCACGCATCTTATTTTTAATGTTTGGGACAAAAAGAAAGTCATTAGGTGATAAATCAGGTGAATACGGACAATGAGTCATGGATAAAAAATCAACGGTTTGACGTGCTGTGTGACAGCTGGCGTTGTCATGATGAAGGATGATGCGACGATTTCGATTTATTCTACGCAATTCATTTATGATTTCTGGCAAACAAATTGTTGTACACCAATCAGTATTTACAATCCTTCAAGCCACGGTTGTCACATGTCCGGTATAACCGAAGAAACAAGCAATCATTTGCTTGGCAGCGTGAACGAACAACTTTTGTTGGTTTCGGTTCATTTTGAAATACTCAAACAGTGGATTGTTGTTTACTTTCGGGCTCATACGAATAGATCCATGTTTCGTCCCCAGTAACGATGTTGTAGACCAAATTTGACCGACATCGGTTGAATTTCTTGAGCATTTCTTTGCTCCATTTAACACGAGCTTGTATTTTGAACTTCGGTCAAATTGTGTGGGATCCAACTACTGCAAAGTTTCCGTACGCTCAAGTGATCATGCAAAATCGTATGTATTGCTTTCACGTCAATGCCTAAGGATGCCTGAATCTCGCGGTATGTTACGAGGTCTGGCTATTAAATAACGAGACTGCTTATGAAAAAGAGTTTTATTTTGAAAATTATTCTACAATTGAATGCTCCCCTTCAGTGTACTCCCCTCCCCTCGCCACACACCGTTCCATTCGTTTTTTCCATTGGTCAAAGCAATGCTGGAAGTCTTCTTTTGTAAGAACATTTAGGAGCTCCGCCGATTTTCGCTTCACCTTTTCCATCGACTCGAACCGGGTTCCTTTTAAGGCAGACTTGATCTTCGGAAACAGGAAAAAGTCACAGGTTGCTAAATCAGGCGAGTACGGCGCGTGTTCGAGCACTGGACTGCTTCTAGCGGCTAAATAACGCTTCACAGACAGCGCGTTATGGGCAGGTGCGTTGTCCTGGTGTAAGAGCCACGACTTGTTTTTCCACAACTCCGGCCGTTTCTTACGAACTCGCTCTCGCAGTGTTGCCAAAACTGTCAAATAGTAAGTTTGGTTTACAGTTTGACCCTTTGGAACCCATTCAGTCATCACGATGCCGTTGATGTCGAAAAAAACGATTAGCATGGCTTTAAATTTTGATTTCGACATCCTTGCTTTTTTCATTCTTGACGATGCAGGAAAATTCTCACCATAGGCCTCTTTCAACAACTTATAGCACTCAGTCGGAGTTTTTTTTAATTTAACGAGAAATTTCACATTGATCCGTTGCTCGTGTTTTTCGTCACACATTGTTATCGGCACGAGAAAAAAACAAGTTCGTTTCTAACCTCTATAGAAAAAATACTACTACTGCGACAAAAACGTGTTTTCGTACTGAAATAGTAGACACTTCCAGCTATCCAACGCTGCATTCGTTTCCCACCCTACCCCTCTAGGACGCCTTCTGCGCGCGCAGTCTCGTTATTTAATAGCCAGACCTCGTATATGCCGGTTTCGCTCAATCATTTCACGCACAGCATCAACATTAGTGGCAACAACAGACGTGGACATCACTAAGGTACGTCCACGCTGGAATTCGGCAAACCAATTATAAACAGTCCTATTGGATGGTACTTCATCCCCAAAAAAAGTCGATCAATGCATTGTTTCGGAGTTAGATTTGTAATCGTGAAAAATCATTGCCCGAAAATTTTCCCGCGAAATTTCCATTTTCTTACAAAATAACTTCTTTTAAAATACTATGCAAACAAAACTAGTTGGCTTGGGTCAATTGAATTATAGGTTAAAAACGTCTAATTTTACGGATATAATAGTAGCAGAACGTTGGCGCCACTGGAAGTACTAGATTGCAGAAACTTTTCCAGCAGCCTACATATATAATAATATCTATGGTTTAGATTATATTGTACATACTGCATTACATAATAAATAAATATATATTAAAATATAATATATATAATTTTCTTCTAAAATTATTTTATCCCTAGTATCTTCGCCATTTCTTCTTCATATCTTCGTAACAATATTGAATAGTCAATAAGAAAGCGCGCTTGATCATTTTTTTGCTACATTACTAAAAATTATTATCATAATTAGTGTTACTAGATTATATTATTAAAAATTCATAAAAATATTATCATAATTAGTTTCTAAGTCGTATCATATATATTTATCATTAAATCACGTGCAAGAAGAAAAGACAACGTAGGAGAGAGCGCAACGCGAGGAAGAGAGAGCGCAAATAATAAATATAGGACTGCAACGAGTGGAAGAGAAAGAGCTGCATCCTAATGAGTAGGAGAGGGAGGACAATAGATTGAAGACAGAGAAGGAACGAAACCTCTTTCTTCTCTAACATGGACTCCCGGTGACGCACTTCCCCCTCCCCTTCCTAACATCTGTGAGGTACTTCTCCCTCCCCGACTCCCTCACGCACGCATGTACGCACGCGCGCACGCACATCGTATACGTATACGCACTAACACATAATGAGTTAGAATCGGTCTAGTTATCCTATTAATTCCTGCATGAGATTTCGGGCGCTCAGACTAAAAATATTTGTTGTAGCCCTAAAGCTATCATGAGTAAGCGTTGAATTTCGGCATAGCAACTAGCTAGCAGAAATGCAAGACAGCAATTCATGAGCCTTACATTTTGACATAGCAACAAGCTGCCATGAAAATAGACTGCAGATTTGGCAATTCACGCGTGAACGACGTCCGTTGCTAGGTATGGCCAAATATGGTCCTATCGATCGCCAAAAGGCGCGATAATGAGACACCGAGCACTTCTTTATATTCGACCGCCTAATCGCCGGGAGAGTCTCGCACGAAAAACGAATCTACAGGCACGTTACATGCGTCGCGAGCGGCAAATGTCTTATTATACGCGATACCGACCGCCTTAAGTATTATCGCGAGCGTAAACAAACTATAAGTAACCATAATTAAACGAATGATCATAACTATTAACGCAAAGTAAAATGGTATTGCTATATTAAAACCGACCATTAAAGATAAACGTGTAAACAAAGTGTAACCAAAAAACGGGAAATTGTTTGAATAAACGTAATAAAAAGGGGAAATCTTTATAACAAAATTGTGCAAAGATAGTTAAGTGTTGTTTACTCATTACCCTTCGTGCATCTTCTCAGCGCTTCTCGTGGGTCCTTAAAGGTGCCTATTTATGGACGCAGCAAATGCCGCGCGCGGTAGCGCTTTAGAAGGAACTAGATTCTAGGGACTTCTGAATCATCCTGCATTACCGCAAATGAAATTGGATTGATCGGAAACGCAAAAGTGGCTACCTGCGTGCGTGCGTGCGTGCGTGCGTGCGTGCGTGCGTGCGTGCGTGCGTGCGTGCGTGCGTGCGTGCGTGCGTGCGTGCGTGCGTGAATTATCGATTTCAATTCTTGTAAACATTTATGATTTCGAATCAAAGTTTCAAATGATACATCGCGTGATGTTATTGGTATTTTTTTGTTGCAGAAGGTATACACATGTGGAATATGCAAGACAATTTTCGAAGAGGAAAAAATACATTTCCATGAACATTTTATGAATTATCCATCGCTTTTTTGTGATGAAAACATTCTTTATTTGTACCCCCAATGTATGTAAAATATAAAAGGCGGAAACAGATGATATTCTATTATTGTATTTAAGCGAATGTAACAATAATTTAAATATGTTGTAGAGGATGGAAACATGTACGCATATATAGTGATCATATTATTAAAGCTATAGTTCGAAAAATATGGTTTTTTAGTTTATGTAGAAATAAAATCAGTATATTAAGATTTGTACATGTAATAATCTTTAACGACAATTGTACATTAAACTGCATAAGAAAGGTTAACTTAGTAATGTAATGATTATATAATTATGTACTACTTGTGTAATTATGAATTATAAAGTAAAAATGTCAATAAAATTGATATTTGATAAAATATCTCATTGCTACAGTTACCGTGTCAATTCATTTCGGCATACTTTCTTTACATTTTAAGCAGTTTATTTTGATTGCTCTACTCTTATGACATACATTAATCAAACGTATGATTATGATATATATTACGATATATATATATATATATATATATATATATTATAATTAACTTTTATTGGTAATACACATTCCTTG
>NW_017305436.1:384363-388172 GCF_001594115.1 Trachymyrmex septentrionalis
ATGGTATACATATATGTGAGAGATAGTGTTTTCTGCAGTGGTACATTTAAATCGGTATATTTAAAAAATTTATAAAAATTAATATTTTATAAAAAAAAATAATAACAAGACAAAGCAATCAAAATAAACTGTACTTCACTTCATTGCGATAAATGTCGCGTCAAACGTCGTGTTCATGTGGAAACTGTATCAGAATTAGAAGTCCCTAGAATCTAGTTTTCTGAAGTGCCGCGCTTCCGCGTGCGGCATTTGCCGCGTCCACCAGTAGGCACCTTAAAGCCGAAAGGCACAACAATACTATTACTATGCGATAGAACCATTATATTTTTATTTAATTATCGTTTTCTTAATGGTTGTACTTTATTCAGCTGAAATAGTATAAGAGAACGCAAACTAGCGAACACCGACCAATCAGAAACCGGGGAAGGAGCGGCGCGGACTAGGGAAAAGGACAAAAAATTAGACTAATAACTTCGAAATCTTATTAAATAACAAGAAATTGATTCGATCTTTCAAAATTATATTAAATTCGTTGCTTCTGTACCAAATTCCAGCTTAATATGATTAATATGGTATTTTTATGAGAAATTCAATACTCAAATTTGTCACGTAGTCCCAATTCCTAGAAAATCGAGCCCCCCCTTCCTCCCGATTCGCGACCGCCACCGACTGGCATCTATATAAACATGGCGAAAATCGAACTTCATGATTATTTTTTATTCAGTTGAATCTTTGTCCAGATCGGGACCTGTCGAAGAGCAGAAAATTTAGAATATCTCGCAATATAATTCTCAAGAAAAAAAAGTACTCGCCGCGTCAATAGATAAATTGCTTTTCTATAGAATGACAAAGAAAGGTAACCGCGTAGGTAGGCGGGTGCAAGTCACTAGTATATATCAAAGATTGAAAGCCGACGCCATGGCTCCTTGTCATCGAAATGCGCGCTTTATGACCGTCTCGCGTCAGGCCTCTAAGGCCCCTAAAATACCGCGGCGACCCTCTCGAGTCGTCTCAAATGTTTCCGTCAATAATTGGACAATAACCCGGGTATCGGCAGGATACGCTGTTAATAAATGTAAATACTTATTTTGCGTTATATTTACTTTTCTTTCAATCCACTCTTCTTTTCTAAATGGTACGAAATGATGAAATGCTTGAATCCTCGGATCTATCGGTAAATTTCCTTACTAAATGAACATTATAAAGCAATTATCGTTTCTATTTCTCAGAGGTATCAATGTCAAAATCAAGTTTAATAAATACTCAAAATTCTGAATATAATAATTAATAATCAATTGTGTTCAGACAACTTTGTATTGATTTATAAAAATATAAAATTTCAATATGACAATTCAAATTAATATTAATTCTCAATAAAATCTATTTAATCTAATATTCTTAAAGAATCCTGTAGTATGCGATACGCCTGCGCTTGAAGTCTCATGATTTGTCCCTCGGCCTGAAACTCGCTCCCACTCTGATCGTACTTCCCCTCTAATAAACAGTCCCGCCACTCTTCCAATCCTAGTCACGCCCACGCGTCGCCTATCGTCTCTCTACTCCTAATCCTAAGCAGCGACGCGGCGAATATAATCAATCTTATCTAATCTATAAACAATCTTTCTATCCTTGCGCAATTTCAATTCTCATGCATAAGAAAAAATAAAATGTTACATCGCCGATCGTAACAATATTGTTAGGAGATTGTTCTACCTGAGATTTCCACTCGGGACTCTTCCTCGTTGTTAGTCACATTCGGTGTCAAAGTTGAAGGAGATTTTTTGTGATTCTCATTACGAGATACATTCAGCATCGAGGATGCCGCCTCGGTAATTTTGGTATTGATTATCTCTTTGGTAACTGTGATTTTTGAACATTTCGATGAATCATGGAACTTGTCGGATTGGTCAGCACGAGAAGGATCAGGACTATTGCTGTTACTAACGTTGCTGTGTTGTGATATTGGTTCATTCAACAAGTTCTGAGCATCAGTAGCAATCTTCTTGGACACATCCATAGTAGTTTTCTTAGAATTTGTCAATTCGCTGTTATGCAATAAATTTAATGAATTTGCTATTGATTTGTTGATTGAATCTTTGCGCCAAAAAAATTCATTTCCTATTAACAATTAAATCAATTTACTAAACTTACTTCATGTGGACTTCTTCTACAAGTTGAACGGGTCTCGATTGAAGTGGAGGGCTAGTCGCTGCATCACACGAGAATTCACAGCTCCTAAGGATCTTTCGTCTGAGCACATGATTTTCGAGGACTAAACGGCTTATCACATCAACGTAGCTCTCGTCGCAAAAATTCCCGACACTCTCTTGCAGTCGCCGGAGTTCCTCGCGCGATGAGTCCAGAGCCGAGCGCAGTGACACGACTGTCTACATGAAGACAAACCGTAGAAACTTTTTATTTTAATGACAGATGTATAATAATAAAAAATTCCAACTTTATATGTTTCAATGATTTCGTTAAATATAATCTACAGCAGATAATTGAATACAAATACACTTCTTTTGATTCAGATATGTACTACAGTTAGAATTTAATAGACGAAAAGGTTAAAATCTGCTATATATAATAAAAAGTTTTTTTAGATTATGACTCAAAATCTAAAATTTCAAAAAAATTTCAAAAAATTTAACATATATATGAATCCCTGTAACAGAGTTTGGTTATAAGATAGCAAACTTTTGGCCCGATGTTTTTGTCAACTTTAGTAGATTAAAATAACATAAAAAGAGGTAGTACCTTCTTTTTTAGTCCAATCATATTATCTAAATAATTAATTCAAGGATTTCAAAAAAATCCAGATAAAAATCCTGATTTTTTTTTAGATTAAAAACAATAAAAATCTTATTGGACTGTACATTTAAAAATTCAACAAATAGGAAGTACTAGCCAAAACAATCAAAGCAAGATCTTTTAATGTTTAAATAATTCAATATGAATTACTATGTATTAGAGAGCCTCCATAGGGAGAGAGTGACAAACTACATCACGTGACTTGGTCTCCTCTGATTGGCGCAATTATCAAAACTTTATAAGACATTCATGGATGCAGAAATTAGTTCGAATAGATTAGAGAAGAGTTGAAAAAGTAGCAGTTTGTCATTTTACAACTGGTCAAGTCTTTAGAAGTGATACAAATTATTAATATTAGAAATATATATCTTCCTCTATTGTACATATAAACATGAAATAAAATTACGAATTTCAGATATTTATATATTACAAAATGCCAGGTGCAATGCTCCGAGATGCACAAATTCCAATGAAGAATATTGCTGCTAAGATTTGATCAAGATCCTAAATTGAAACAAAAATGAATTGATGCTGCCGGAATTTCTAATTGAAAACCTTTAAAATCAGCTATACTGTGTTAGTATTGAAATGCATATAAATGTTTTGAATTATAACTCCCGTAAACACCAAACAAAAATAACATCAATGTTATAATTTCTCACTCAATATCAATACATCAAATTCAATATAATGCGAGTGTATGTAACAGTTACATAATTGTGTGAAAAATTATAATATATTACGTTAATAAGTTAGTGGAACAGATATTTGTCTTTAACATACGACGTCTGTTCAAAAAATATCGCGAATTTTGTGTTTTTTCAAAAATTATTTATTTATTCATGAATATCTATTTTGTCTCCTTCAAAGTAATCCCCATCAGATATTATACACTTGTGCCAACGTTTTTTCCAATCCTCGAAGCACTTCAAAAAATTATTTTTTGTGATCTTGTTCAGCTCCTCCTTCGATGCCGTCTTTATCTCCTCAATCGTAGC
>NW_017305436.1:388408-405544 GCF_001594115.1 Trachymyrmex septentrionalis
TCCGGCACGCTCTTCGTCGTTCACATCTTCTCGGCCCTCTGAGAACATTTTGTACCACCGATAAACGTTGCTTCGGTCCAAGGTAGCTTCACCATATGCCACAGTCAACATTCGGAATGCGTCCGCGCACTTAATTTTGTTTTTCACACAAAATTTGATACAGATTCTTTGATCCATTTTTTGGAATAGGCAAAAATCGAAGACGAGCCAAAACACGTGCAAGCAAAGCAGCTGTCAAAAATTAACTGAACATTCAAAATGGCCGAACTTGTCGACATAAGTGAGAGACATGAGTACCAACATGATGCCACAAAAAAATCGAAAATCGAATATACGTAACCCGCGGAGATTCAAAATTCGCGATACTTTTTGAACAGACCTCGTATATCTCTTATTTTAGATTCATTTCTATTTATCAGAATTATTCCGCATCGGTAACAAAAAATTATAAGGAAAGGTGTCATGCTAAGTTTGTTTTATCTGTCCCACCAATTATCATTAACATAACATTAATATGTTATAATTTTTTTATATAAATACACTCACATTTTGTATTAAATTTAATATACGAGTATTAATATTAAGTAAGAAATTATAACATCGATGTTATTTTTGTTGGTGTTTACGGGAGTTATAGTATAAAACTAGAAATGCCTATTACGGTCGAAACTAGATCTTCATTGCTTTAAATAATTTAATCTTGAACTACTAATATACTATATATATACTATATGTATTTGCATATTGTAGTCTTTTCGAATTACGCGCCGAATTGTTTTTCCGGACTTATAAATGAAATTAAAACTACTCTAGTAATCACGAAATAAATTGACAAGCAATTTTAATAATTTGATGCCATCAAGCACCATATTATAAAGATGTCAATACGTTAAAACTGTTAATAAATTTATTGCAAAAAATATTACTTCGATCGGGGCTTGAACCCGGATCTCTTGTGTTCCATACGAGCGTCCTAAGCCATTAGACCAGCCTCGGTGGTCACACGAATAATTTTAAAAATTATATCGATCAAAAACTACGCCAGTTTCTTGCTAATCAAGTTTATAAACACGGTATATAATACCCATAGAAAATCGTAAACAATTAATATCTCGTAAACTATCGCGTTTTGACGAGATTTGTATTATTTGGGATTAATGGAAAGGTCATATAACATTACAATTTATTAAGATTTATTAAAAGTTACATATTATCCAGATTGTTCCTTATCGATACACGTCGAGCGGCCGAGAAAGCATTTTCGGTCACTTGAAATAAGCGCCCAGCGAGAAATATCGCTCTCTTCTACCACCCGAAGCTGGTCGAATCAGGCAGGCGATACAAGACATGGGCTCATGTCTTTGTGTGTGTTACAACGGCTCGTCTCCACATGACGTAAAATGCCGAGCCCAATCTGGTATCACTAAACAGGGGTTCGTTAAAGGTGGAGAAATTGTCGAAGGACGAGAGAGATAGGTTGCAAGAACCACACACAAATTAATAATGAAATAGATAACAATTATATTTAATGAACCGAGTTACAATCAATATCCGGAGCTTCGCTCCCTAAACCGAATTGGATAAGATCTACTTCCGCGGGCGACAACGATAACTTACTCATACTTCTAACGCCGATTCAACGATCGTACTTTATATCATGAGATCTTAATTCTCCGAACAATCACCTTCGGAGATGGCGAAGATACAACAATCAAATATTCACGACATCCGTCGACAGCGTACAATAGTTCATGTGTCAAACAAAGAGCGTTACTTGCGAGGACAATCTCAAATCCGAACGATAATCCGAGACACCCACACGAAACAATTACAGTAATCGGTTCGGCACGGCACGTAAGGTACAACACAAAACGAAAAATGACTCCACTGTGGCAAGAGAGACAAGCGTGAATCGGCAGCTAGTAATTCTCTTACTGACAAGACTCAGACGGATGACTAGTTCAAGACGGTAGCTATTAAACTGGCCGCTTGCAGCCACGCGAGTTTTCACGTGTGATCCACCCGATACTATGAATCGGTGATCGGCTTTACAACAGTGGCAGCGTTCGTCTCACCCCAATTCTTATTTCCTCGGATCCTCCCTGCAATAATCTAATGTTTCCAACGCTCAATCTCTTCTACTTTACCGACAGCGGGGAAACGTGCATCCTCTTACACGACAGCGGCTCAGCCATAGTACCGAGTGCCACCGAAAATTTTCCGTGAATTCACGCAGGCCATTCGATCCCCCCCCCCCCCCCTAATTGGAGTCATGTCACGCGTCGATTGGCTCCTATCAATCACGCGGCCCCGTGTACTGTAAGATCCTCGCGGGCTGCAAATCCTTGCGTCTTAAAGCGCGCAATATAAATTTCCATGAACTCCTGCGTCAATGGTACCTCCTAAATTATTTGGGCTGGCACAGGATGTCCAGCTCCTCCACCGGCTCCATGTCAGGGTATTTATACAATATTTCCAACTGGCATTTATATTGTTCACCTGGCGGCCGGGAGTTTTCGCCTTCCATCGCTCCATTCTGTAAGTGGTGTGTATATAACAAAGTTCAGGGCGGTAGCGGATTATAAAACAAATATATGAAATTCTACGACTTGCATGTCCGAACTCCCTGGCAAGGTCCCCCAATCCGTCGTCGCACTGTCGTCCTTTTTGGCGTGGTGGTCCTTCTTCCAGTAGTAGATGAGACGACGAGATTACAAAACGATATTTCAGCCACCGAGCACGGTCTGCTCTGCTGATAACTCTAAGTCTAAATACGAAACTAATTAATAAAAGAATTAAGTTCTTAACAGAAGAAATAAACGAACATAGACAAATGAGTAAATAACACATGTATAACATTTGCATGTGCGCTCGCATGCGCGTCCGCTTGCGCGCTCGCCTTCCGAGCCGGGAGGACGCAAGATTCTCCGCAGACACTCTGCGAAAGTGACGGACAAAAATTGTTCGCCAGTACATATATGATATACTAGTATATACAGAATGATTCAGAACAACCCATATGTCTCTAAAGAGACGTATTTCTGATCGAATTGTAAGACGAATTTTCCTTTACGAAAATTTTGTTTTCCGAAATTTAATTTTCAAATTACAAGAAATAGCGTATCACGGGTCGCATATAGGAGACGGACAGGAGCGGCGCTCATGGTTAGACATGGACGCTTTACGCATGGGGCGCATATTGACCGGATGAATTCACACGTTTATAAAAACATATTCCTTCTTCTTTCCCCTCATCTATCTTTCCCTTCTATCACATTATCTCTTTGTCTTTTACATACTTTAAATATGTTAATTTCATTAAATTATAAATTAGAATGATGAAATTAAAATAGATATCGGATCCTTTGAGTATTGAATTGTATTTTAATTACATTGATAAAATTGTTAGAAAAGTGTTGTAAAAGAGCGAACTTAGACAATACATGCGATAAATATTATAAAATTATTGACATACAAATCATATTTCAAATTATTTCAGTACGTCGAATTCTAAGAGCGTTTCGTACAATTCGATGTACTGAAATACTTGTTAGACTTAATTGTATGTCAATAGACATTATAATACTTGGCAATTATTGTCTAATTTCTTAATTTTACAAAAGTTTCTCTAACATTTATATCTGCGCTCGTAGTATTTATTATACTTATGAGAAGCTTTATGAGAAACGCGATCGTGCTTTTTAGCATTCGAAAAGTTATAAATGTTTAAAACAAAAATGTAAGCCAAATACACTTTAAAAGCTTATTATTATCTCAATTATAAAATTTTTATTACCTTGTAGATGTTCAATGATTCCATTTTGCTCTAACTTCTTAAAACAGTTGGAGGAATAAATTTGAATGCACCGTAATAATGCTCGACATAACTATTTACTGTAATTCACTTCCATCACTGAAATATTAAATGTCTTTTAAGTACTTAAATATCTAGTCACACGTTTCCACGATGAGATTCTTCTTTTATAAATTATGTCACGTTTCAACATATTGACACAGTTCGATTACATTCACTTGATAATACGAGGAATTTATTAACCAGTTAATCAGTTAGTCACTAACAATCACAAACGATTGATTATTCGGCGTTGAAAATCACACGAAGCTTTAAAACATGTGTGTAAGTCCGCACACAACAACATGTGTTATTGTGCGGCAAGCAACTGACTGACTTTCTCGTTATGGATGCAATGAATGTAGTTCACGCATCACTGAGGCCCTATGTGATCTAATATAATAATAATTCACATACTCTTTTCTTTTTATTGAAGAAATAATTAAAGTTATTAAAGAGTTTATTAAAGTGAATTTCACAACACTTCTGTCTATATATTAATATTTCCCGACGCGTTATTATCGGATAAATCGATGGATAGACGTAAGGTTGCATGAATCCAGACTGAGAGCAAGAACGAATGAATCTCGAATCGAAGCTCCAGTTCAATTATCCTATCGTTTTTTCAGTGTGCTCTTGCTGACAAAACGTCTCTCGGCTTTCATGGTACTCTTTCGAGGACAGCATCATGTAGTAACATCACGTGACAATCGAACGTAATGTTACAATTAAACTTTTATATTTTCCAATCATATTTTTTATATTTTATTTTAATATAACATGTCACGTCAGCATCGCGCTCGTGACAAAATTCTTATTTTATATTACCATTTTTTCAAATAACCGTCAGTCATAATGTACGAATACTTAGAAGGAAACGCATTTTGAAAATGCCTCAATACTCTTTCAAATTTAGATGATTATGACATCATGTATACGGTACAGTGCATTAATTCGCTGGGTTATAGTAGTGACTCGACTTATCAACGTTTATTTTTTAATATTTTGAATCACAGCGCCTTCGCGGTCACAGTATTAAGATGTTGAACTACTGTCTTAATATACATTCAATAAAATTGAATTAGTTGAAGACAGTAGTTCAACATCTTAATACTGTGACCGCGAAGGCGCTGTGATTCAAAATATTATAATACTTATATGTTCGGTTCTAGTTTCAATCTTGTTTATACGCTGCCGAAATATGCGTAACTCACTATATATGTCGATTATTGCGAAGAGTGTTGCTAAGGTCTCGGTAGTCTAAAGGCTCAGGACGCTCGCACGGAATGCAAGAGATCCGGGTTCGACTCCCGGCCGAGGCAATATTTTTTCGCAATAAATTATTACAGTTTTTTAAAGATTTGGTAGAATTTGGGGGGTTTATTTGTTTTCAGATTGATTGTGTGAATCCGATAATTTCATCGGCTCTCAATTTATGTCTGAAATATTAATTCAATTTTATTGAATGTATATTAAGACAGTAGTTCAACATCTTAATACTGTGACCGCGAAGGCGCTGTGATTCAAAATATTATAATACTTATATGTTCGGTTCTAGTTTCAATCTTGTTTATTTTTTACTCAAATACTACTCAAATCAACTTTACAGAAAAACTGCAAGAGACAAAAATTATTTATTTTCTTCCCATAAAACTCTAAGAATTTTTGCAGAATTTTTTATCAACTTTTTAGTACCGTATTTTCTTATTTTCGATAAGTCGTACCGCTACTATGACCCAATCGAACGACGAATTAATGCACTGTGCATATACAGAGTGGGGCATTTTAATCGCCCCAGGCGAATATCTTGAAAACTAAGAGAGATATGGGAAGAAATTTTATATAAAAGTTGTAGGTTTGCTTGGGGGAAAAAACGTGAAAGTTTGTAATAAAAAACGTGAATGTTTATATATGAGGCATTAGCAAGGTCAGATTAAGGTTAATGAGTTACTTTTAGATGGAAATCACTTTTGATTGTATATTCTTGTAGCCGAAGTCGAAACGTTTTAAAAAAACACTATAATAAAGTATTTTTTCATTAACCCGTTGCGAAAAATATCAGTGGTACTGTCATTTAGATCAATAGTAAAATTATTTGAACCAGATAGCAAAATACCTCCACCTATTGGTACGGTAAGCGTATGGTGTATTATGTGTGCCAGTATTGTACCTGTCGCGTACATGTGTACTTAAAGCTTACAATACCGATACACCATACTTTTGGTACGCCGTATCGATAATGTATGCCTTAGGTACTAAAATTAATTAATTATAGTTTTATTACTAAAATGAATATTATTATTGATTAATATCTTATTCCAGAATACTCATTATAAAATTATGATAAAAAAAATGTTTTTCCCTGAATTCGGGAGCTATAATTTCATAGTACTTCGAAGCGGTCACCCACCCGGTTGCATATCATCACCCACTATCCTTGACTTATGAAATCGTCTGGAAAAAGCTGCACTTCGATAATTCACGAACATCTATATCATTGTGAATGTATAGCTATGATACATCTGTTCAATATATGATCCTAACAGAAATTTATACAATTCAACTGAACATCCAGTCAGTTACTGTCTAATATTTAATTTTAGTTATAACAACTATTTTCAGGTTAGGAAATCATACGCTATACTTTCGCAGTACAAGTTAACATGTATATCGTCTTCGACTAGAGGTCTCCACAATCTCTCTCCTGTCGGTAATGGTACGCCGTATTGATACGGTATGGGTTATATACCATGATATCCCTAAACAGTATGTAGTACAGGTATAATGTTAATATGCTATATTATAATATCATGTACACTTTTCATATTGCTACCGTACAATTACGCCGTACATCATCACTTCGTGGCAATACAGTATCAGTACGGTAGCGGTAGTTACCGGTTACCGCTATACGGTAGCTTGGTTATCTGAGGAATGATATTCCTATTGAACTACATCAAATAATAAAATATTAGATGTACAAAAAAGTTCTGAGCTTTAGATTTGATACAACCGAAATAACAATTTAAATTTTATATATCTTCCCGCCCTTTTGGGGTTTTAAAACAGTAACATTTAACCTCCTGAAATGCGATACGGTTTGGCGTTTGATGCACATAACCTCAAAAATCAGTAGTGTTCACGATGGCAATTACAAAAGAGCATATTCGATTTTCCATCCACTTCGCGTTTCATCTGAAGAAAAATGCTGCTGAAGCCACTGAAATGATTTGTGCTGCATATGGAGAGAACGCTGTAAGTCATGCAACATGCAAAAGGTGGTATCAAAAGTTTCGCCAAGGAGATTTCAGTCTTAAAGATGAATCGCGTGCTGGACGCCCTGAAAAGATTGAAACGGACGAATTGCAAGCACTGCTGGATATAAACTCTGCGCAAACTGAATAAAGATTGAATTTTATAAAGATGAAATTTTATAAAGATGAATTTTATAAAGATTGAATTAAATAAAGATTGAATTTTACAAAAAAAAGCTCAGAACTTTTTTGTACACCTAATATTTTACTACTGACCGAAGGATTTTCTTATTGAACGCCTCAAGTAGTAAAATATTCAATAATGATAATGCCGTTGAGTCCATATAATTTTATCATTACCCAAATAACCAAGCGTACGATATCCCATGATACTCTCGCAAAATACCGCTACCGTACTATTACTGTACTGCCACGAAGTGGCGGTATACGGCATAACTGTGACGTTGCAAGGTTAGTTGCGACGCTCGAGTCAGCCCTTTTTTCCGGTTTCTCTCTCTCTCTCTCTCTCCCCTCCCCCTCTCTCTCCCTCCCTCGCTCCCTTCCTCCCTCCCTCTCTCTCTTTGGTGTCATGGCGTTCTGCGTGCGAATCTTTTGTAAGCCTCAACGATAAATTTTAGTTAGCGCTCGGTAAGATTAATAATCACTCTATATTCATTGCGAGATCAATAACGGGTATTGCTCATGTCATTAGGTAATTGCTTGCATCGTCAGATAAACGCTTATGTTGTAGATATCTCATATTCTAACCTAGCAATGTGATACCGATATCCATACGCAATCACATCTCTACTCTTTTAATCTGTACGTTCTGTACGTACTGTAGTTCTAAATATTTATTTGATATTTTATATTAAACCGCCTTATGGGGCTTGTGAGTTAGAAATAATGAGTAACATTTCCTTGTGAACTTAATGATTTCCCGCCAATTTTTCTTCGCCATTAGTTAGTCATCGCCGGCGTCTAACACGCTCAGCGCCACATTGGGCACAACAGCCACAACATAGCCCCAACTGTACGGTAGCAGTACAAAAAATGTACATTATATTATGGTACAGAGTATCAACACTCCATAGGTACACATCATGGTACATAACCCATACCGTGCCAACGAATAGTACGGCGTACTATTATCGACAGGAGAGAGAGATTGTGGATATCTTTAATCGAAGACGATATACATGATGACTGGTATTACGAAAGTACATCGTATAATTTTCTGACCTGAAAATAATCATTATAACATTAAAATTAAATATTAGACAGTAATTGACTGGAGGTTCAACTGAACTGCACAAATTTCTATCATGACCATATATTGAACAGATGTATCATAGCTATACATCCATAATTATATAGATGTTAGTGGATTATCGAAGTACAGTGGTTTCCATATAATTTCAAAAATCAAGGATAGTCAAGTGAATGCCGGTATGCAATCGGATGGATCGCTTCGAAACACCATGAAATTAGTTCTCAAATTCAGGGAAAACCGTTTTTTTTTATTATAATTTTTTATTATAATTTTATAATATGTATTCTGAAATAAGATATTAATCAATAATAATACTCATTTTAGCAATAAAACTATAAAATTAATATACCATTGAAAGCACTACTATCCAATGGTAAAATCCTCAGTGATAAAATATTACCATTGGTAAAAAACTCATTCAACTTGCTATAAAATACTATTGAAAACGCCATTCACTTTCAATGATATTTTTAATTATAAAATCATCTGTTTTTTTGCAACGGGAAGTACTTTTCGAGTTATAAAACTGACAGTTACTATACTGCTGACATTAATGTTACTCAAAGTGTACCACATGGAGGTTACTCAGTCGGATTTAATCTGTTTGTGTATACGTGTGTACGTGCATATGTAGGGGAGAGGAAGTTACACTTTTCGATCGACTGTTTGGGATACTTTAATGATACACAAAAGAACTTACGTAAATCAAATACTCCAAACGTGAGAGTTAAGGAGACTCACGTAAATCAAGCATCATAAAGGGTTGAAATCCTTGTTACGTCTACGTCGTTCATCCTGAGTAAAGCTTAGCATAGGAAAATGCATGTCAGTCGACGTGGAGCTGGTCCTGAAGTTGATAATCAGTTCAAATAATGAACAAAAAACAAGGTACATTAATCTTTGACTTCCCTTCTTCTCCCCTACACATGTACGTATGCACATACGCACACACAACAGATTAAATCCGACTTGTAAGTAACCTCTACGTACATCTTGGATAATGCTAATGTCAACAATACACTGACCAACAGAAATGTCTTTACATATTCAAGATGAATGCGTTCCGATTGTGTTCCGAAACGCTCCTCTTGAATGTGTAAAGATATTTCTGTCGGCCAGTAACTGTCAAGTTTTATAATTTGGAAAGTACTTAACAAAAAAATTTTTTCATGTTTTTTGTCTTTATTATGTTTTGAAAACGCTTCAACTTCAGCTACAAGAATATACAGTAAAAAATAGCGGTTTTCATTTATAGGAATAAAAATTCCTATAAATAGGAACTAGTCATCCAATAAAAATTCATGTTGACCTTGGCAATGCCCCATATACAAAATCTGTTATTTCCATCTTCTTTCCCTCAACAAAACACTTACAACTTTTATATAAAATTTGTTCCTGTATCTCTTTTAGGTTATGAAATATCCGCCTATGATTAAAATGCACCACCCTGTATACCATATTTGTAGTCAGTCAAACTGCACCGAATTAGTTTTTGGGACTTATACAATTAAACTACTGTAGTAATATCACAAATTAAATTGATAAACAATTTTAATAATTTACATTAAAAGGCTCTGAATACTCAGCTAAGAACTCCGCGTTGACGGTGACGACAGAATCAGCGACCTGGCAAAACCAGTAGCGCAAGCATGAGCCCATGTCCATGTGCTCGCTTTCGGCGCGCCAAGAGCAAACAAAATAGCGAGAGAACGTCCTTCTCTCTTGTTTCAAGCGACCGAAAATGCTTTCTCGGCAATCTCGACCGTTCGGCATGTATCAATAAGGGCATTCTAAATAACGTATAAATTTTAATAAATTGTAATAACCCTCCCATTAATCTATAGTATAAATCAAAACGCAACAGTTTACGAGATATTTAATAGCTTATGATTTTTCATGCACCTTATATACCTCGTTCATGGATCTGAATAACAAGTTCGTGTGGTCGAGATAGTAAGATGTGAGGTCAGAACACTTTAGATACCAAGTTCAAATTTTGCTTTTTTCCCTTTATTTTTCAGTTTTCTTCTAAAATAAGTAATCAAATTTCTTGATAGCAGAGCCTGCGGAAACGGATTTTGAGCAAGGCCTATTATCAATTTTTGATTACAGAAAAGCAACAAATTATATAGATTTTATATTATCTGACATCGTTAGCAAATTGCTATCAGAAATATGACAAAGTCTACTAGACATGCTATGTTAGCAGATTGATAGCAGAAATCGAACAAAGTTCTTCAAACCTGACGGCAGATTGAGAGCAGAACCTAATTCGAGCAAATTCTGCTCAGTTTCTGCTACTAATCTGCTGACATAGCCTATTAGTAGGCTTTGTCGACAAATCCATAGCCAAATGCAGACACAGATGGCTATAGTTTAGTTAAAATCTGATCGAATTTGGCCACAAATGCTAACAATTTGTTATCAGGATTAGTAATAAATGTATATTAGGTCAAATATATTTTCATATCATTTTTTAGATAATTCGTGCATAGGACATTTTAAAGCAAAACTGTAAAAAAGAAACCCATTTCACTTTTCAATTGACAAATAAAAACATTATTTTAAAATTGCATAACATATAAAGACTTTTGTTTGTACATTATTAAATTTCATTGACAATATCTTTATTATTTATATTAATAATCTCGCTTTCGAAATTTTGTTCATTGTCAGAATTTTATGGTTATTCTACAATGTGCTTTTTGTTTTCTGTTTCTTGCTTTTTACTATTTTTTATATCTTGTCTTTTCACTTCTTATTACCGATTTTTTATTTTATGTCCGAAATAAAAGTTAACGAACTTCGGAAAAAACAGGAAACACAGCAAGAAATACAATTGTCGATAAAATGGTTGCAAAGAGGAAAAAAGCAAGAAACAGGAAACAAAAAGTACATTGTAGAATAGACTTCAAATTCGGATGATAGTTAGACAAAAATATTTAAAACAAATTAGTAGCAGGGATTATTAGCGTTTCACAAACTAATTGTGTTGAAAGTTGGAAAAATTATCGGCGCGCCTCCTATCTGAAATAAATTGATTTAATAAAGAATATATATATTATTTGAGACATCTAACTTTGACCGTGTTGGCGTTCTCTATCGTATTTGATGTATTCATATATACAGTTGTTTCTTAAGTCTTAATAATATTTAAAATATGATTGATACCAGACGCAATATTTAAAATATGATTGATACCAGACGATTGATAAACGCAATGTCATTACAAAAACACAGCTTTTCACATTTTTCTAAAAGGAAAACAGATTTTATTTAAAGAGTTACGCCACTTAGGACTCGTAAAAAGAAGGTTAATTTTGGGAATTTTTGTGCAAAAAGGATAAAATAAATTAAAAATTTATAAAGAGGTATTTATTATACATGTATTAAAATATACAAAAAAATTTAATTTTAATTTTTTTTTTTAAGAAAACACTGCGGTTGATTGAAATAAGCTGGTTTTCAGCGAGCGCCCAATCGGCGTTCAAGATTACGAAACGGTTTGACCTAGAATAAAAAACCAAAAAATTTTATTTTCTACACAATTTACTAAAGAAGTACATAGGAGTTTTCAAAAATATGCATTTTTATGAAAATAACGAATATTTGAAAAAAAAAACTATTATTTTTTATCAACAAATTTTTCACAAAAATGTTAACAACAATAATAATAATAGTTTACAACTAATCGCTACATATTTAGATAATTAACAAAAGAAGATTCTGTGTAAATTTTAAATGAATCAAATGAAAACTGTAGAAGTTATGATGTACGCCAATTTGAAAAATGTCCTTTTGAGAAAAACGCATATATTTAAAGTTTTCCGATATAACTTTTCGTATACAAAATTTAAAAAATGTAAAAATTACTTTTAGTCTGCAATGCCTGCGCCATATAGCTGTCCTTCAATATTGATATAAATCCTCTTCAGCCTCTTTACGGTCCAATTTTAAGGTTCTACAAGCCTTTTTTGCCGCTTCGGTCAAGGAGCACACCTCTACTTTAATGCGTTAAGCGTCTGCGTCACGCAGAAGTTATAACAGTTATAGCCTATAGGCATCTGCTAGCACGTGTAGTACTACTATTACAGTCTTTCTTTTTAGTATACATTATTCTTTTATTGCCTTTCATTGTAATAAATATATTTTCAAACGTGATAACGGAACCAACGTCGCTTCGTTTTTCCAACACGAAGCGTCAAGCGCGCCATTTGGCATATTTATTTATACTGAAAAACAGCTGTGTACTAACGCTGCCCGAGCTATATAACATTGAAATTTTTACTGATATCTATAGTTACCTACGAAAACCTATTGTATTTTTTCATATCTGATGAAAGGCGCGCCGATCGTGAGTAGATGCGCTTCAAAGAATCAGCTGCAATTTTGTAAATGCTTCAAATTTCCCATTCCAACTAATGGGATTATATTTTTATATGTATAAACTATCATTTAACCGAAAAAAATTCCAATTTTTTCAAAGTTTCAAAATGATGTAATCCCTTAAGACAAACGTAACAAGCTTGCGACTTGCGATCCGCGTTCTGTGTCTTATGTAAAACCGACTTAACTATCATCCGAATTTAAAATTCTGACAATAAATAAAATTTCGAAATTTTTATTATTTATATTATAATATAAATAATAAATATAATGACAATGTAATTTAATAATGTACAAATAAAAGCCTTTATACACTACTCAACAAAAAATAGGGAACACGCTTGCAATATTCAAAGTACTGTCGGTGAAAAATGGTCGCAGACAATTAAAACAACATTTGAAAGCTTGAAATCTTTACTTTTGAAATCAGTAATTGATATTTCAATCTAACTGATCCTTCACGAAGTTATACAGACACAAATGGATATCCACCAAATCTGAAAACTTCGTACAAATTTTACAAAGTTCTATGGCGTGAAATCAAAATCACACAAAAATGCGATTTACAGCAGTCAAAAAGTGAATCTTTACCTTAAATTTACTTTTTTATTGTATGATTTTTTTCACCGAGTTATTGAACGTTGAAGCAAAAATTATCACTTTTGTTACGAGATTCTACCGACACTAGTGTGACTGGCAAGCGTTGTCTGGTTCATCTTCTAGAGAACAATTTTCCTGATTTCTGGAGAGGGACAGATGGGCTATGGGAGAGTGATATGGGTTTGGTTAGAGCTCGTGCTAAAGACTGGAGATTAGCGTTGAACTGATAAGGTCAGATGGGCAGTCGGCTCTTTTAAATCTTATCAATCTGTGGATTTGGATTTCATATTTCTAACTCTTCTTCAGGAAGAACTAGACCTGATAATTGGACGCTTAATAAGGATTTTAAGGGTTTGTTTAGCCCTTAATTATACATCTCGAACATGAAAATTGGCGAGAATAGTGTTCATCCACAAGGGAAAGTCAAGTTACACTTCAGCCAATGACTTTAGGTCGATCAGCTTGACATCTACCAGATGTACAAGTATGAAATGCGGATTTGAGAAAACAAATGGCGCATCAATGCAGTGTGTGGTATAAAGATTTGACTGTTATGCCATTTTGAAGTGCCATCAACAAGTGTCAGACGCGCACGAGTGATAAATTGAAAAAGTGTTTGCATAGTGTTATGTTGCTGTGTTCGATATGTCGAAATTTATACCAAACAAAGAGCATTCGCGGACAGCATTAATTTTTTGTTTTCATTTGAAGAAAACTGCTGCTGAATCATACCGATTCCTTCGAGAAGCTTATGGTGAACATACTTCATCGCAAGATACGTGTGAACGATGATTTCGGCGTTTTTAAAGTGGTGACTTCGATGTTGCAGACAAGGAACACGGAAAACCGCCAAAAAGGTACGAAGATGTGGAATTGCAAGCATTGTTGGACGAAGATGATTCACAAACACAAAAACAACTCGCAGAGTAATTGAGCGTTAGTCAACAAGCTGTTTCCAATCGCCTACGAGAGATGGGAAAGATTCAGAAGACCGGAAGATGAGTACCGCATGGATTGGACGGTAGGCAGATGGAGAGACGTAAAAACACATGTGAAATTTTGCTTGCACGATACAAAAGGAAGTCGTTTTTGCATCGTATCGTTAGTGGGGATGAAAAGTGGATTTATTTTGAGAATCCCAAGCGCAAAAAATCATGGGTAGACCCAGGCGGACCATCCACATCGATCGCAAGACCGAATCGCTTTGGCAGAAAGACGATGCTCTGTGTTTAGTGGGACCAGAAAGGTGTGGTCTATTATGAGCTGTTAAAACCTGGTGAAACGGTTAATGCTGGACGCTACCAACAATTGATCGATTTGAACCGTTCGCTGCTTGAAAAAAGACCAGAATACCAAAAGAGACAACACAAAGTCATTTTTCTTCATGACAATGCTCCATCACATATGGCAAAACCGGTTCGCAACACGTTGGAAGCACTCAGCTGGGAAGTTCTACCCCATGCGGCTTACTCACCAGACTTGGCTTCTTCCGATTATCACTTGTTTGCATCGATCGGTCACGCACTTGCTGAGCAGCGCTTTGGTTCGTACGAAGATGTGACAAAATGGCTCGATGAATGGTTCGTAGCAAAGGGGGAAGATTTTTACTGGCGTGGTATCCACAAATTGCCCGAAAGATGGGAAAAATGTGTAACTAGCAATGGAGCATACTTGAATAAAGCTCTTTTTATCATCCTTCCGAATTTAACGTGTTTTTTTTTGGAAAAAAATCTGCATTTCATACAATACTTGTACACCTGATATATAGGAACAAAAACATTTGATACACGGATAACTTTAAAATTGATGGCCATTGGTGCCAGTATCTACGGATGCGAAAAGGTATCAGGGAAGTTATCCCCCTTAGAGATTTGCTATATTTCAATTGGAAGTTGTAGCGATCTTAAATTGTGCTTTGAGGCTGATTGCCTCGGGAGAGGCGTGTAGGCGAATCAGAATCTGCTTCGACAGCTGGGCGGCTTTAGCGGCGCTAGGTGCGCATACTTTCAATTCGCGGCTGCCCTGGAAATGCAAATGCACCCTAGTGAATAACAATGTTGCTATAGTAAGGATTCCAGAACATTCTGGAGTCAAGGGCAATGAGATTGCTGACCAGTTAGCTAGAGCTGGATCAGCTACCAGGATGATGAAATCAAATCTGCCCTTGAACGAGCAGTGTCCGTAGAGTTAAGATCAGGAACTAGTTACGGGACTGCCATGTGAACTATTGGCAAGAAGTAACCAAGACCAAATGCAAGTAGACGAAGATCTTAATGATGGGTGTAGCGCCCGGCGAGGACATAGCCAAATACATTAAGAACTTGAATAAGATCGAGGCCAGGCTGGCGGTAGATCTACACAGGACATGACTTCACAAACTACCACATGCACAAACTGGGAAGTGTAATTGCGATAAGGAAATTAGTTTCCATATTTTAGGTCAGTGTCCAGTCTATATTGGACTAAAGCGACAGCTTTTGGGCTCGAACTCGATCAGACAGAACAGCTTTTGAAAGATCTCTACTTCAGGAGGAGAACGGGCTTCGAATAATCGGAAGCTGTTTTTTCCGGGAAGACACAATGGACTACATCTGACAAGTGAACCTACGTATCCGTGACTCGCCGAATTTAATGAAACTTGATCCATTTGTAGAGCAGACGAAAATAATAGAAAATAATAGATAGATAATAAAATTTTTTTTATATCAGAAATGGTGCAGGTTAAGGGTGCACACTATCTATAGTGATAAGCACGAGTATCTAATTTCTTGCATTTTAGCTCACTCTATTACTTTTAAATTATGAAGATGATAAAAGATTCAGATCCTGAAAGCAAATCCAGTATAAAAAATTAAAATTAAAAATAGCAGACCCAATATGACGACCTGCTGAAAGAGAAACAATCGTATATCGCTCTTTGCCGAATTCAGGAATAACCGACGAGGAGGTGGCAAGAATCTATCCCCATTTCGTTTTTTTTTTTGCTTTTATTTTTGATTATATTTTTATTTTATTTTTATTATTTTATATTTTTACAATATTTTCATTTTTTGTTTACAGTTACATTACTTCTTACCTATGTTTATTTTTTACTTTTTATTCTATATTTTTTTAAATATTTTTATTCGTATTAATGTGCAATATAATTGCCTAGTTTACATCGTGCACTTGATACACGTACTAACTAGTAACTTTCTATTAAGTTATTATTTTAATTTCAGCGATGTCTTCAAAGAATAATGTACTATTAGGTTGTTCGAAAGTAAGTTTTTTTTTATGAAAATGAAAGACGATTTTATAGTGAATAAATATTTTATTGAATTATATATTGTCCATTCTGGTCCAATACCTTTTACCATCTTTCTGGCAGTAGCATGATTCCCCACGCTCATAAAATTTTTGTTCTTTGCTGGCAAAAAACTGATCCAGGTGATTTTTGACTTCCTCATTTGAAGTAAAGGTTTTATCGTCTAAAAAATTTTGTAGAGGCCGGAACAAATAATAATCAGAAGGTGCCAGATCTGGAGAATATGGTGGGTGTGGCAGTATATCCAAGCTGTAAAAGCTTTTGGCGACTTATCAAACTTGTATGAGGTCTCGCATTTTCTTGGTGGAACACTACACCTTTTCTATTGATCAATTCTGGCCTTTTCTGTTTAAGTAAATCATTCAATTTGTCCAGCTGATGATAGTACACTTCAGAATTGATTGTTGTGTTGTCCGGTAGAAGCTCAAAAAAAAACGATTCCTTTGAAATCCCCCAAAAAAAC
>NW_017305436.1:405644-406304 GCF_001594115.1 Trachymyrmex septentrionalis
TATCCAAGCTGTAAAAGCTTTTGGCGACTTATCAAACTTGTATGAGGTCTCGCATTTTCTTGGTGGAACACTACACCTTTTCTATTGATCAATTCTGGCCTTTTCTGTTTAAGTAAATCATTCAATTTGTCCAGCTGATGATAGTACACTTCAGAATTGATTGTTGTGTTGTCCGGTAGAAGCTCAAAAAAAAAACGATTCCTTTGAAATCCCACCAAACAGATAGCATCACCTTTTTTTGATAAATATCGGCTTTCGAAGTGCTTTGAGCCGGTTCATCTTTTTTACTCCATGATCTCTTGCGTTTAACATTGTTGTAGACATTCACCCATTTCTCGTCCCCAGAGATAATGCGCTTCAAAAATGGATCATTTTCTTGACATTTGAGAAGCAAATCACAGACGTCAATGCGACGGCACAATTTCTTTCCGAAAGAACATGAGGAACCCATATGTCGAGCTTTGAGATTAAACCTAGGCGTTTCAAATGATCATGAACAGTCGAATTCGATAAATTTAATCTCTCAGCGATCTCACGAGTTGTTATTCGCCGGTTTGCATCAATTAATGCCTTTATTGTGTCTTCATCAGCTTCAACTGGCCTTCCAGAACGTGGTGCATCTTCAACATCAAAATTGCCGGATCGAAATTTTGCAAACCA
>NW_017305436.1:406404-408053 GCF_001594115.1 Trachymyrmex septentrionalis
GGCGTTCTGTCAATACATCTTCTCCATACACATCGGATAATTTTTTTCTTACTTGAACAGCATTTTTACCTTTTCGATAGTAAAAAAGTAAAATATGCCGAAAATGCTGCTTTTCACTTTCCATATTTGATAGGGCACCAACCAAAAACTACTGCATAGAATCAATCGAACTTTTTTCACAAGCAAGCTTTGCTATATCAGCTGTCAAAATATATAATGATTATGCGGCTTAAGTGTGAAGTTGGCTGTGAAAAAATACAATAGTCCTCTGTTGGGAAAAAACGAAATTACTTTCCGAACAACCCAATAAATTGGTACAATATGCATCAAAATAATTAATTAAATACACATATCGTGTATATGTTTACACATATCGCCAAAATTAAGATCATTCAATAAAAAGTTACTAGTTAGTACCTGTATCAAGTGCACGATGTAAACCAATATAGCAGTCATAAAGTGCGCTTACAAAATTTTTATGCATACAAGAATTTTTTTCTAATATCATTTCTATAAATAGTACATAGAATAAAAATTAAAAAAATAGACATAGGTAAACAGTAAAATAACAATAAAAAAATGGAAAAATTGTAAAAACAAAATTATAAAAAAAAAACCAAATCATATTTAATAGAGCTCTCGAAATTCAAACAATAATAAATATTAATTAGCAGGCAATGAGAGCATACACAGCGCGATACTTGGAGCGCAATACATAAAATATATTTACTATAATTTTACATTACTTGTTGACAACAAATTTCTTGAACGTTTCGATTTACTTTAAACCATCATCAGCAATATCATATAACTTTCATGAACAATATTCCAATTCGCACATGTTGGAGATGGTCACTATAATTATAGTGAATATATTTTATGCATTGCGCTCCGCGCCGTGTGTGCTCTCATTGCCCGCTAATTAATATTTATTATTATATAAAATTATTTAAAAAATATATTTAAAAAATAATAAAAAACAAGAGCAAAAAAAACAAAATGGGGCCTCTCGTCATATCCTCGTCGATTATTCCTGAGTTCGACAAAGAACGAGATAAGCATGTTTCCCTTTCAGCAGGTCGCCATATTGAGTTTGCCATTTTAAATTTTACATTTTTTAAATACTGGATTTGCATCCAGGAAACATGAAAGGCTCTTACTATTTTTAAAATTCAGAAGTAGCTGTAACAGAGTGAGCTAAAATGCAAGAAATTAAATATTCATGCTTATCACTATAAGAATAATTTGTACCCTTAAACTTGCACCATTGCCGATATAAAAAAATACATGTCTATTATTTTCGTCTGCTCTACAAATGTACCAAGTTTCATTAAATTCGACAAGTCGCGGAAAAGTAGATCCACTTGTGAGTGTCGTTGATGAATCTCCAATGGAGGATTGTCTCTCAAGTTATTATTGTTATTATTATATTTTGATTCGCGCAAATATTATTTTATTCAAGTTTTATATTCAAATTACTGTTGAAGTTTGCGTTCAAGCCAGTATACATAGTTCCTTTTTCTTGTTCTAGTTTTATGAGAGTATGTTCATTTTACTATGTGTGGCGCTTATTTCGATCAACATAGTTCCTATTGTTATTTTTAATTTTCTTTCTAAAAACTTGGTAGTCTACATTCGCACCCAATCTT
>NW_017305436.1:408153-441898 GCF_001594115.1 Trachymyrmex septentrionalis
TACGGTTTAGCATCCTGTGTTAGCATTTATTAAGCCTACCGCAAAAAGGAAATACTCTGCAACAAGGTTATGGGTCCAGAGTGATCTATTCACTGCAATAGAGATATAGATTAAAAACGGTCTTATTCGAGTCAAGATTCAATAGTTGATCAGAGGTCATTTCTGGAACATCGATCAATTCTTTGAGGGTAATCGAAAATGGACAAGTTAACGCTACCAAAATTCAATGGACACGATTTCAGTGTGTGGAAATTTCAGATGGAAACAATCTTCGAGTTCCAAGACCTAATGAATTGTTGATGGAACTAAGCTTAACTTAAGCCGAAAATGCAGAAACATGGCTAAAAAGTGACAAAAAAGCTCGTATATTGATCGGTCATGCATTAAAATCAACGCAAGTTCGTCAGATTATGAATCTAAAGACAGCAAACGAGATGTGGATGCGACTGCAATCGCTGTATAAACTAAGAAACTCAACTTCGATTCAGCTTTTGGTACAAAAATTTTATTTGTGTATAAAATGGAGCCAAGACCGAGTATTGTTATCCATATATCAACAATAGAAGAAATGGCAAGGCAGCTTGAAGATCTTGGACATAAACACAAACCGAAATTTCATTCATAATAAATATTATACTCTTTACTAAGTAATTTTCGACACGTTATTAGCACTTGGGATTCATTACCACAAAACGAGCAAATGATGGCAAATCTCCTTCCATGCTTTTAAAGAAGTACTTAATAGTAGCATGTCCAAATTAAAAGTCGATGACAACGATTCGTAGCACTGTATAGCAAGCAAGGAAAATATCAGAAGACGCATAAAACTTCTAACAAAAACGAAAAGCAAGAATATAACAAGACAAAATTCACTGGAAAATGTCATCAATGCGATAAAAAGGTAAAGAAAAGAAGCAAGAACAGGCAAATTCAACTAGTACTAAATCAAGCGGAGAAAAATCTGCAATCTTTACAGCAGCATATTCGTCATCAGTCAGTCAGCAGGATATATGGTTTGCAGACTCAGGTGCCAATGAACATATGATTAACAGAAGAAAATGGTTTGAGATATCAGCCAATAAACAAAGGAGATTTCAGCCAATAAGCAAAGGAGACATGCCGATTGCTGTTGGAAATGGACAAGTCATATATGCAGCTGGACATGGCAACATTCGTATTGAGACAATTATTAAAAATAAGAGATTTGAGAATATTTTAATTAACGCACTGTTTGTTCCATAGCAATAAAAATTTGTTTAGTATTGAATCTGTCACTAACAAAGGAATAGAGGCTAAAATATTAGAAGACAAATTGGTCCTATATTTAAATGGTGAAGTTAGAACTGGAAGACGAGTTACTAATAAACTATATACAATGGATTAGACTGTGAAGATGTCTGTTGAATCAAATTACACAGACTCAAAAGCACAATCTTTAGAGGTTTGCCACGAACGTTTCGGACGTTAACTACTAAACTGTTAAGGAACTTGCTCAAAGTGTAAGGCTTCAATTGCATCGATGCTAGCAATAACAACAATAATCGATTTTACGAAGCATGTGTTTTCGGAAAGCAATGCAAAAAAATTATTTGATGAGTCAACAAATCGAGCAAAGGCACCTGCGAAGCTAATTCACTTTGATATTTGTCAATGTCAGTGGATTCAATTAGCGACGACAAAGTAATGGCAGTATTTGTGGATGACTATAGTGGCTTAATTATTACAAAATCAATGAAAGCTAAAAAGATGTCATAAATGCCATCGAAGATGTATTAGCTATTGCATCGACCAACGGTCACAAAATTTGTCGTATGAAATCAGATAATGCAAAAGAATTTACATCAAGTGAAGTAAAGGTGTTAATGAGAAAGAACAAAATTGTAAAGAATTTTCAACGGCCTATTGTCCACAACAGAACAGTCGTGTTGAGCGTCAAAATAGAACAATTGCCGAGATGACCAGGAGTGTTAGCAGTGACAGATCTATCTTTGACTCTATGGGCAGAAACTGCAAGAATTGCAACGCACATCAAGAATCAAATTTCTTTCAAACGTCTTGATAGCAAAACACCAATAGAAGTCTGGACTGGAAAACAACTTGATGTCAGTTATTTTCAAATCTTTGGCAGCAAAGCTTACATACTGATTGATAAACAGTTCAGAACAAAGTTTGAGAAGAAGTCTAAAGAAATGATACTAGTTGGCTATGAACTTGATCAAAGGCATATAAAAATTTGGGAACGTGGTACACGCAAAAACAATTACAGCAAGAGATATTGAAACTATTGAGAACATGCCAAAACAAACAGCAATCATCATTGAACATGAGTATAGTGATTTTTCAGTGCCAAACGAAACAGAAGAAGCAATTTTTCAAGATGCCGAATCAACTCAAGATGTTGTACCAATTGCACTTCGCACAGAAAGAAAGTAGTTACACAAGGCATCTGATGATGTGGAGAACAACTGTCAAACTGTAGCATTATTAGCAGATGGACTCCGACTACATATGAAAAAGCAATAAATTCATCAACTTCGAAAAGTGGGAGGCGGCAATAACTGATGAGTTTAAAAGTCTAGTCAAGAATGACTGGGATTTAATCGAGCCTCCAATTAAACGCAAGCCTATTCAGAATAAATGAGTTTATCGTATTAAACGTAAACCAAACGGACATCAGTGGACAAATATAAGGCACGCATAGTGTTCACAGAAAGCAGGTTGATTACAGCGAAACATTTTCTCCAGTGATCAGATTTGAATCAATTTGAATTCTGTTAGTATTAGCAGCAGCTAAGGATTACGAGAGCAATCAATTTGATCAAGACGGCCTTTTTACACGGCGACTTAAAAAAAGAAATCTTTATGCTTCGACCAACAAAATTTGATGATAGCAGCGGTAGAATTTGTAAACTCAAAAAGAGTCTATATGGACTAAAGCAGGTACTAAGGCAGTGACATGAAAAATTTGATTATTTTCTTAAGAAGTTTGTGTGGTTTGAAGCTCACAGATTATGACAGTTGTGTACATACAACTACTGATGATAACTTACAAATAGCTCAGTATGTTGACGACGCCCTAGTAATTGAAAAATTAATGGCTACAATAAAATGTCTTTTAAATAAGTTAAAGGATAAATTTGAAATCACCATACCACCAGATAATTATTATTTAAAATTAGAAATTGAACGCGACAGACAAAATCGAAATAATCAAAAGTGCATCAATCAGCGTATACAAGAAATGTATTCAAGCGTTTTAAAATGGATTCAGAGTTTTAAATGAATGCAGTATCTGTTCCAGCGAATGTGCATACAATACTAAAAAAAACACATGAGCAATAATGACCAATCAAATTTCATCGCAGATGTACCATATCGTCAATTGATTGAGCTATTAATGTATCTGGCCATATGCACTAGACCTGATGTCATGTTTATAGTAAATAATTTAAATCAATTTCTTGAGCAACCATTACGCAGGCGTTGGAAGGCAGCAAAACGTGTGCTCAAATATCTAAAAGGAACCAGGCTTTGGCATCAAATTTGGTTCAACTAAGCAGCCGAATATATTAACTGCATATTCAGACGCAGATTATGGATCCTGTGTAGATGCAAGAAAATCAATCAGCGATGTAATTGTAATGCTAAACAATGGTCCGGTTATCTGGAGCAGCAGGAAGCAGAGCATTGTGGCTATTTCTACAACGAAGGCAGAGTATATTGCGGCACACGATGCAACCAAAGAAGTCGTTTAGGCTAGAAGGCTTTTAAAACAGTTAAATTCCAAGCAGGTACAACCAACAATACTTTATTGTGACAATGCAACAGCGGAGCAATTAATAAAAAATCCAGTATTTCATCAAAGAATGAAACATATGGACATTAAGTTTCATTATATTCGACAAATAGTAAAAGATAAACAATTAGAGATTAAACATGTGTCAAATGTAGAACAATTCGCTGACATGTTGACAAAACCATTAACTCGCGATAAATTTGAGACAAATCGAAACTTAATTAACTTAGTTTAGTTACTTGGCTCTCGCGAGTAGGAGTGTTGAAATTGGCGCTCAAGCCAATATATATACGTCATGTAGGTCCTTTTTTTGTTCTAATGTTATGAGAATACGTTCATTTTACCGTGTGTGGCGCTTATTTCGTTCAACATAGTTCCTATTGTTATTTTTAGTTTCCTTTCTAAAAACTTGGTAGTCTACATTCGCGCTTAATCTTTGATATATACAATCACTTATATGCAATGTGTGTAAAAGGATTTTGTTAATCATAAATAAGTCTAAGTTTACTACGGTTTAGTTCCAAGCTTTTACACTAAAATTCTGTATTAGCATTTATTAAGTCTATTGCAAAAAGGAAATACTCTGCAATAGTTATGAAGTTAGAATTCTATATGATAAATTAATTAAAACACAAACAAATTTGGAACAATATTATTTAATATTTTAGAAATAATAAACATCCAACATAAACGACAATGTTTCTGCTGTATTCTATTTTATAATTATAGACATTAAATCCAAGTTTTTCTATTTAGGCCCGATTGCGCCAAGGTTACTTCGATTTTAAGCGAGACTTAAAACTCTTTTTCTCTCTTTTTAAGCCGAGAGAGAGGAGAGAGAGGGAGAGAGGAAGAGAGGGAGAGAGAGAGGGAGGAAGGGAGAGAGAGAGGGAAAGGGAGCGAGAGGGAAAGGGAGGGGAGGGAGAGGGAGAGAGAGAATTTTAAGCCTCGCTTAAAGTTAAAGTTAAACATTGATGCAATTGTGCCTTAGTAACTTATCTTATTGCATCTTTAAGAAAGAGCTTATATCCAAACATAACTTTTCTTTTTATAGACATTATATACATATCACAAACATCACTTTATAAAATTATTAATTTATTAGTGCTTTATTAAATTATTAATTATTTTCAATATCTGCACTTGTTTCCAAAGCTTCATCTAAAGTGATCACAAAAGACATCATTACCAACAGAGTTTCTGTGCACGCGCGGGAAATATTTCTTATTTCTTTCTTTTTTCATGATCCTCTTTTTTTTAATAAAAGAATGACAAAAATTCCAGGTTAGTCCTGACATTGCAGGAGGTTTCAGTTTTTGAGGATATATTAAATTCCAAGATAATTCCAGGATTCAAAGACATTCAAAGATTGCTGGACACCCTGCTGCTTGCTTCTCACTCTTGTTTTGACAAAACTGCTTAACGCCAGATTCTGTTGTTGGGTTTTCAGTATAAATTAAATAATTTTAATAGATTTTGAAATATAAATTAACATAAATTATAATAGATCATTTTCGTAGTAACTTAAATTAGATTAATAATTATCCAGTCAAAAAAGAATCAATTCTGTATTGTAAAAAATAATAAAAACTTAACATTGAAAAGTGCAAAGGTCACATTTAAACCTTTAGACAGTGAAAATATATAAAAAGAAACGGGAATATATCGTACTTGATGTAAAGCTCTTACGACGTCTAATCCGGGTACTTTCGGTGATGGCAAGGTGCTCCTAAAGAGCCTCTGAAGAGATGATTGGTCAGCTTCCATGCCTCCACCCCACCTAACGTTTTTGAATAGATTCTACTTTTGCCACGGATCATGCCGAATTTGCAGTTGCTCTTTGTTGTTTTTTCTTTGTCTTCAATAAGATTGCTTTTCAACAGAAAAATAGTTTTCATTCGATTCAATTAAATCTCTTCATATCTTGATGTATCTATTTTGCTGGAAAATATGACATTCATTTTTCAAGAGATTGATCATCATTAAGTAATATTAACCCTTAATACACACCTTTATGTCATTCGTGTCCTGCGCATTTCTTTTTTTTTGAAATACTAAGAGTACCTGGTCAAGTACCGATCTTTCTCCTATTCCTAAAAAAAAGTATGGCATCTAGAGAACATGTTTTATGCGTTGCCGGCCTCAATTCGTGCGTATCTTTTGACTAGAATAACTCCAAAGTTTATTTCTGAATCAGGAATGATCCATTGTGTACAGAATGTACATTTTTTGTAACTAAAAAAGTTTTTATTTTTTTCTTCATTTTGAACTAATTCTCGTTCATATTGCGGGAATATTTCGTGAATTATTAAGAAAACAATTTAACCCTACAACATATTAGCAAACTTAATAAACACATTTGTAGCATCCTTATTAAATGATAATTGTCTAATATTATGTATATTATGTTATCTGTAATGGTACAAAGAACATTTTCCTAATAAATTATAAGTTTTTTAACACAATAGCGATAATAAAATGCATTGTTTAAAATGTAAATACAATATAATATCTTCAATTTATAGCCATTCATACATATTAAACAAAATATCACTTGAAGTTACTAAATAACTAAATTTTTTGGACAACCAACACTTAAACTATTTTTTTCTTTTGTAGTTTGGAATGTTAACTTTAAGATATTGAAATACATTTTTCCTTTAAACATTTTTGTTTCAGTTTTATGTTTTTGTATGAAAAATTGCACTTTCCTCATTTTGTTAACTATATTTAGTTATAACAATTTATATATAATACAATTTGTTATAAATATACAATCATCCTAAAGATATACGTAAAAATTGTTTAATAATTTTTATATACTTGTAAAAGTATAGATGAAAATAAATCCAGAACACAAATCGCGTGTGTAATAAGAGCGCCAAAAACTAAAAGGTATACTAAGGATTAACTGTTTTTCATATTGTTTTTTCTTTTTACATTTTTTTAAATAATGTTTCTCACACATTAAATGTCAACTTCTTTCTCTCTTAAGTATTAATTTAAATGTTAATATTTCAATTTATATCTTATACAAACATTTGTCTTAAAAGATGTTTTCCTAAAAAACTTTTATGTTTATAACATATTCTTTGACTCATTCCTTATAAATAAACAATTTGAATATAAATATTGTAATTAGCATAAAATATTTACCATTTATTGATAAAAAATATTTGCAAATGTAATCTCAGAGACGTCTTATAAGCCATCATAAAGACATCCTAGAATTCAAGGAACATTTTTTGGAAGTATCAAAATGACATCTATATGACATCTTTAAAATATCTTATGCATCGCGATATTTATAATATTCTAAAAACATTATCCTTATAACGTGTACAGAATCATCTTTATGACATCTTACAAATATTATCCTTAAGACTTGTTTCAGATATTTGTCTAAAAAACAAAAATAAAAATTACTGATACGGAAATGCAGACAAGAAGAAGTATACAAAACAGAAGTTGGAATTACTTAATAAATTTATGTAAATATCATACAAAATATATATCTTCAATAACAATTTATATATATATATATAAAACTGTGACAGATAGACTATTATTGAAAATATGTATTAAGTTAATATTCACATACTAATTTATCAAATAATTCCAACTTCTGCTTTGTATGCTTTTTCTTATCAACGCATTTCAGAACAGCTTTGCATAATTGTATTCTCTAGTTCAAAACGTTTTTTGGATATCTTTCAGACATCATGTGTTGTCTGGAATATAAATCAATTAACAACAATTTTACATTGCTGTAAAGTAAAATATTTGAAAAAGTTTTTTACATGAATCTTTTCTTAAAAGCAACAATACGTTGTGTGAATGTACAATTTTAATATCTGAAATTTTCTTGCGAAATTCAATACTAAAGATAAAATTGAGAAATAAAATGTTTTACAGAAAGAGAGAAACTATATATTTATTAAATTTTTAACCGGTTTTTCAATCCATAAAACATTAAAACTGAATTATGGTTTTACAGACTAATATCATATTCTATTTAGAAAAGCAAAAAATGATAGCTAGAACAAAAAAAAACAAAATGTTAAGAAACAAAGTATTATAGCTGTGACAATAAATTGATATGTAAAATCAATGAGTTAGTAAAATTAATTAGTTTTTAGAAAATATTATATCAGATTAAAAATTTTTTTATATACATGTGTGTAAATATACAGAAAAAAGAGAAAAATTTATCAATGTGTTATTCTATTATTATTTTGTCAGTACTCTATGTCGCATTTTATAGCCAGAAATACATCTAACTTTTTAAAGAATACTCATTACATGAATAAAGTCGCCATAGGTAATTTATCTACGAACGCTCACCCTTGTTTTAAAAAAACTCGGTCAAATTTGCATTCTTGAAAATATCGATGATTTAAAAAAATAATTTTTCGTCGGAATGTTAATCAAGGACTCATCTCGGATGTGTTGATCGAAAAATCCCTAGAAAATTCAAGGTTGTAAATACCAAGTAACTTCACATACTTCGTCGGTGCCAATACGAATTATGAAGTGCGTTTTTTTTTTAGATTGCGCGCATCGATGAAAGGCTCGATTTTACCGCCGTGAAATAATCCTTTAACATTTTTCACGGTACGATGGGTTACATTTCTGTAAAAAACAGTAAAACATTTTTGTAGCCAAATGAAATAAAATCACAGTCATGACATCGTCATGAAAAACTGTTAACAGCAGTTGACAGTGTCAGGGATAATTATGTTAATGACAGTACTGACGATAGCGCAGATAGTTATGGAGATAGTGGCAATAGATTCAATTGTTCGCTCGCTAGTTATATTGATGACGATTGGTGAGATATGTGAAAAAAATGCGGCGAGAAGATCCAAGGAAAAGTCAAGTGGGCTGAGAACACACAGCGTCGACAAGAACGTTCGATCGTGATATACGTCGTTATCCGCTTTGGCCACAGTCGATCGTATGAAGAACAGTCACACATTGTCTCGCTGCTGAATACTCTGCTATGTTACTCGCGCAATACGAGATGTATACAAGAAAATGCCGAACATTACTCAGTCTCGATAAACGCCATTAGCACTGACAGAATTGTCACTGACATTCGCACGATGCAGACGACGGAATGACGTAATGCGACGCTACGTGCCAGGAGTACCAACTCATACCAACTCTTGTGGAGCTACAAACTTCTATTATTTGCTATTATTTAAAGATAGGGGGAGATCACAAGGGATGCGTTTTATCATAGAGAAGCCTTGGTCATGCCCGAGATTTACCTGACAAGAGCTCCGCACAATAAAAGAAACAGGGAACAGAGAACAAAAAATAAGAATTTTAATCTATCATGTATTGTGGAATACAAAGTTTCTGATAGGTTGAAATTCTTATTCTGTTCCTTCTTCCTTTTATTGTGCGGAGTCTCTTACTTTATTTTGAAGCACTTCTATGTCTACAAAATGTGAACTACATAGCCAATATCCATGATCCGGTCGGTAATGTCCACAATTTTTTGGTTGTATTCTTCGCTATGTTCACGAATTTCGGCCTGTTAGATAGACAAAGACGAACAATCAATCTGACGGCGCTTTTTCCACTATTGAGCGGAAAAACACGCGACGGGCCAGCGACGATAGATACGAAACGAGCTAGCGACAGTAGCGACGATCTTATTGCTGTGAAGACATTCCCCCTCATCACTATTTCGAGCTCACACTCATTTTTTCATGCGTTGCGTTATTCGTAAATAATTCGAGAAGAAAAAGATTTCTTTCTGTCTAATTCACAATTTTTAACATAGATGCAAGGGTATAAAGCGCCCACTTTTTACAAATTATATACTCCCCAACAAACGAGAATGGATTAAAATGAATTGAAATTTTTTTCTATCCAAATGCGCGTATTTTAAATAGCGAATACTTTTTTTGGATTTAATTGGATTCAATTGGATTCAATTAGATTCAATTGAATGTAATTGGATTGAAAAACTATTTTTTATTCAAAATTTTGAATTAAACAGTATTCACAATGCACAGAAAAAGCTATATTATTTTTAGATTAAAAGGTATAGAGATATGCTCCATGCAATTCTTATACCATAAATGAATAAAAATGCATTCAGGATTGAAAAGCATTCATTTTAACATTCGTGAATCAATATTTCTGAAAATCTGAATCCATTTCAATTCATTTCAATCCATTCTCGTTTGCTGGATAGTCATGCAAGACTTAGAGACTAAAGCAATAGCAATATTAGACTCTCAATTGCCCCTTCAAATACGTTGATGATATGGCTCTCTGATATGATTGATTTTATTTTGACAACTTTTAATTCGTTTCATCAAAGATTGCAATTCATCTTAGAAATAGAAGGCAATAATACTAATTTTTTAGATGTAACCATTATTAACAACAATAACTGTTTAGAGTTAGATTAGTATCACAAACTAACATTCTCAGGACGGTACCTGAACTATTTATCTTCACATCCTATTTTTCATAAAAAAGGTGTCATAATGAGTATATTGGATAAAGCTATGTTATTGTAGATCCAAAATTTCACCATAAAATTAAGTTCATTATTTGTACATTATTAAATAATGACTATCCGGCAGAATTTGTTTTTGACAGGATCAATAGTCGTCTAAAATATTCCCAGCAAATAAGAATTGATTGAAATGGATTAAAATGGATTCAGATTTTTAGAAATAGGAATTCATGAATATTAAAATGAATCCCTTTCAATCCTGAATGCATTTTTATTCATTTACAGGAATTGCATAAAGTATATCTCTGCCTTTTAATCTAAAAATAATATTATAGTATTTTGTGTGCTTTATAAATGCTGCTCAATTCGAAATTGTGAATAGGAAATGCAGTCTTTCAATCCAGTTGAATCTAAAAATAATCCCAACAAATGAGAATGGATTAAAATGGATTGAAATTTTTTTCTATTCGAATGTGTGTATTTTAAATAGCGAATACTTTTTTTTAAATTTAATTGGATTCAATTAAATTCAATTAAATGCAATTAGATTGAAAAACTGCATTTTTTATTCAAAATTTTGAATCGAACAGTATTCATAATGCACAGAAAAAGCTAATATTATTTTTAGATTGAAAGCCATAGAGATATGCTCTATGCAATTCCTGTAAATAAATAAAAATACATTCAGGATTAAAAAGCATTCATTTTAACATTTGTGAATTACTATTTCTAAAAATCTGAATCCATTTCAATTCATTTCAATCCATTTTCGTTTGGTGGGATATCAGCTATTTCTGTGCATCGTGAATACTGCTCAATTCAAAATTCTGAATAGGAAATGCAGTTTTTTTAATCCAATTGAATAAAAAAAGTTTTTCTTTTAAAATGGACTGTAAATACTACTTAAATTAAAGAACTGGAAAGGATACAAGTAATAAGAATCAAGCGTAGAAGACGCGCAAATAATATATCTATGAAGTGTGAAACTTTTTTATTCACTAAAACGCGTACATACATGTTTACATGTTTTGGCTCACTTTTGAGTCCTTTTCAGAGACAACACAAACTAACATAAATAAAGTGTGAATAAAAATTATCCTATCATGGTAAGTTCCCCTACTTCAAAAATTTAAAGAGTGAAAGAAAAAGAAAAAAGAAAAATGAACAAAAAAAAGAAAATAATGGAAATAGAGAATATGAAAAACTAATTTATCAAAAGCCTTAACTATAATTAATTATCCCGAAAATAAGGACGCTCACCTTTATCACAAATCACAAACTATATCGCAAATATTACTACTCGTGTAAATTATTCAAAAACTGTTTTTCGATATTTTGGCCAGTCAATATTAGACACAGTGAGTCACTTTTAGTTTTAGCTAGTAATATTGAAGCTTACAAATGAAAAATTTTACATTCCAGCAAACGAGAATGGATTGAAATGAATTGAAATGGATTCAGATTTTCAGAAATATTGATTCAGGAACGTCAAAATGAATGCTTTTCAATCTTGAATGCATTTTCATCCATTTATAGGAATTGCATGGAGCATATCTCTATGCCTTTCAATCTAAAAATAATATTGACTTTTTCTGTGCACAAACACACAATTGTGAAAACTGTTCAATTCCAAATTTTGAATAGGAAATGCAGTTTTTTAATCCAATTGCATCCAATTGAATTTTATTGAATCCAATTGCATTCAATTGAATTTAATTGAATTCAATTAAATCTAATTAAATCCAAAAAAAAGTATTCGCTATTTAAAATACGCGCACATTTGGATAGAAAAAAATTTCAATCCATTTTAATTCATTCTCGTTTACTGGAATTAAAACGTTAATCAATTCCATAAAAATAAAAGTTGGAAAGTAATCAAAAATTACGCCAGAAAGTTTCATTAATGCGTACGAACGACACTGACTGATTAGACGTGAAAACGACCCTTTATAGCTTGTCAATGATTGGGAGGTAGGCCTTGGACAACCTCTCCATATCCGTGCAAGTTGAGTCCATGCATTTATCTTCTGATGAATATCATCTCTGAAATCAATCTTTTCCTGTAGTGAGGCTCCTCGTCCAGTATTGTAATGTTGTGCCAATCGAAATCTTGCAACCGATGGTCCGTTATGATATTACGAGTAGAGGTGTTCCATCTGATGTGATTCTTATACTCCGTGATCTTGACTTCAGCTGTCTACACATCTGTCCCACATCCTCTACTCGTAATGTCAAGAAGGCCATGATTTGGATTAAGACAACATTATAATACTGGACGAGGAGCCTCACTACAGAGAAGAGATTGATTTCAGAGATGATATTCATCAGGAGAGAGATACACGGACTCAACTTGCAGACGGATATGGAGGGGCTTCCCAAAACTTACCTCCCGATCATAGATAAGCTATAAAGGCTTGGGTCGTTGTCACGTCTAATCAGTCAGTGTCGTTCATAAGCAGTAATGAGTGTTTCTGGCATGATTTTTGATTACTTTCCAACTTTCAATTTCATGGAATTGATTAACGTTTCAATGTAAAATTTTTCATTTATAAGCTTTAATAACATTAGCTAAAACTAAAAGTGACTCACTGTCTCTGATACTGACTGGCTAAAATATCGAGAACAGATTTTTGAATAATTCATAGTAATATTTGCGATATAGTTTGTGATTTGTGATCAGGGTGAGCTCCTTATTTTCGAGATAATTAAGTATAATCTTAAGGTTTCTGATGAAAAAAAAGGTTTTTCATATTCTCTATTTCGATATTTCCATTATTTCCTTTTTTTCGTTCATTTTTCTTTTTTCTTTTTCTTTCTCTTTTTGCGTTTAATTCTGGTATTTAAATTCTCGAAGTAGGGGAGCTCACCATGATAGGATAATTTTTATTCACAGTTTATTTATGTTAGTTTGTGTTGTCTCTGAGGAGGGCTCAAAAGTGAGTCAAAACATGTAAGCGCGTTTTAGTGAGTAAAGAAGTTTCACACTTCATAGATATATTATTTGCACGACGTCTTCTGCGTTTGACTCCTACTGCTTGTATCCTTTCCAATTCTATGATTTATAAGGAGTCTTAATTAGTTTGATTTATAATACGGATTTACCTTACCTTTTTAAAAAAATGTAAAAAAAGCGGTAAGCACGCATGCTTTTCGCGAAGAATCATTTGGGCCGGTTTCACCAACGCCAATTACTTAATTGGAACTGACTAATTGTATTTGCTGTTTAGTAGAATTGACCACTTATGGTTGACACCGACTCGGCTTGATCGAGTTGGTGAAACCGGCCCTTTGTATATAATACTAAGTATCAAACCCAATTAATAGTAATTTTAATAGTAGTTTTAATTTTTTTTCAAGAATATTCTTATTGAAGATCTTATTCCAATTCAAGTAATGGCAACTTTAATTCTCTGTTAGAAATTATTACTCTTCGAAAAAAATTAATATATCAAATGAAAAATTAAAACTCAGATGCTACAATCTTAACTAATAAAGTTAAATTCTAATAAATTAAAAAAGCACAAATGGTACTGCCTCTTGTTATTTATTTAACTCTAATGATATGTATCATTCGAATAAAAAATTTGATATCAACAATTGGTGCCAAGTTAAATTCCATTTCTTTATATTATACTATACCAAATTAAATAATGAATATTAATCTAATATCTATCGTTTGTATAAAGGAATTGATATCAACAACTGTGGCGCCAAGTTAAATTCTACTATCAAAATAAAAAGTAAAACCCAAGTGATATTATCTTTATTATTATTTACTTAATCCAAATGGTACTATCTTTAACTTTTATGAAATAAAACCTAATTATATGTATATCTTGTTGAAGAATCTTCCTATTCCAATCTAAATGGTTTAAATTCTTCTTAAATGAAATTGAAATTAAGTATCACAATTCATTCAAAGCCATTTTCTCTTCCAACTGAAGTAGTGGTTATTTAATTCTCCTTTAAAATATTATACAAAACATTATCATAAAATTGCGTTACCTTGCTCAATTTAAGTGTCAAAAAATTAAAGAGTTAACCGTACAAAAAAATTTAATTTAGAAAATTTTTCATGTAAAAACACTTGGCGCTGCTAGATCAAGTAAGAAAAACTATAAAAACAGTTTAAAATTAAAATTAATAAAAATAAATAATAAAAGGTAATCATAATTTAAAAGTAATAATAAAAACAATAAATTTAATCTGAACTCTGAATAAGAATAAAAGTTCACTGAATAAGAATAAAATTTACTTACCAGGCTTGTTAACTGTTAAGAAATGAATGATGTTGCTACGATCAGATGCCATTATGTGTCCTTTTCTCTTCGCGCTTCATTTCTACTGCGTTCGGAGAGACGCTATTAGCGCTACTTCTGCGCATTCTATCTTCGTTGTTTATTAGACGTAATACAAAGATAACAAATAAAAACTATATCTAACAAGCGCCATAATCAATGTCATAAATCCCTATATTCAATAACATTTAGCATGACCTATGTAAATTATATAATTAATAATCTTGCGTTGCTCATTGGTTACATTTACATCGTGCATTTAGGCCGCGGCCTATACAATAAATGTCCTTGTTTATCCTGTAGATTAAACGAAAATACCTATCATATAGTTCACGGACTAAGCGCATGGTGTAAACGTAGTCATTGGGCCTCTATACGTACGTTTAGTCCGTGATCCGTGATAAAGAGTCTATAATCAGAAAGTCGCCAAATTGACTCAAATCGCTCATGATTGGCTCAAGGCGTGTGATACTCAGAAAAAATTGAGTGACAATGATGCAAACTACGGCTTTTATTTTCCTATCATTGTCACTCTAACCTTTTCGAGCGCCACGCGCCCTGAACTAATCAGCAAGCGATTCGGGTCAAGTATCAAGTTGGCGACTCTCTGATTATAGGCTCTCTATAGTCCATGTCACCTACACGATAGATATTTTTGTTTAATTAAATATAGGTTAAACAAATAGATCTGTTTGCGTTATTCGAAATCCTTAAATGTTTTTGCACTTAAAATGAGGTAAATATATATTTGGGAGTTGAAAAAAGAGAAAGCGAAGATGTTGAGTGAAAAAAGTGCAAGCAACGCGAACAGACCTCTAATGGCTCTAATATTTTTCAGTAGGTTTACATTTATAAATATAAGTTCTAAAAATATGATGATTTTATTGACAAAAATTTTATGGCGCGAATTCACTAAAATTTAGCAATTTTAGCTGTGTTCCAAAATTCACTGTCACTGCTGAAAATATATAATATACGTAACATAAATTGTAGATTTCCAGTCCTGGCAGTGAAGTTTAGAACACAGCCTTTCGTGTGCTTAGTTTAGATAAATCACGCCTCTTTTGTGAGTGGAAGTGCCGTTCAGAGGCCTGTTAACTGTGAAGAAATAAATGATGTTGCTACGATCAGATGCCGCTATCCTTTTCTCTCTTCGCGCTTCATTTCTAGTGCGTTCGAAAAGACGCTATTAGTGCTACTTCTGTCAGTCTATCTTCGTTGTTTATTAGACGTAATACAAGGATAACATATATCTAGCAAGCGCGCTATCAGCGCCATAATCGATATCATAAATCCCTATAAAATTCTCACAGAAAATAGACATGTGTGATGTGACCATGCATTGCCAGCGCTACATTTGCCTCTTGCGCCAAATTCCAAAAGGACAAATCCCGCACTCCGTAGCCGGCGGCGACGACGACGTTTTTCTTAATCT
This sequence comes from Trachymyrmex septentrionalis, assembly GCF_001594115.1. Classification (NCBI taxonomy): domain Eukaryota; kingdom Metazoa; phylum Arthropoda; class Insecta; order Hymenoptera; family Formicidae; genus Trachymyrmex; species Trachymyrmex septentrionalis. The sequence continues at coordinate 424,164 of NW_017305436.1, forward strand.
TAATATAAAAATTTCAGATTCGAATTTTGCGTCGCAATATCTCGATTCGTAGGGCACGTAGAGAAAAAATAAAAATACTTTCATTATATATTTAGACCGGATGCAATCGATTGAGCATACTTAGAACCTAATCAATTCAGTCCTTATTGAAATCCAATAATCTCGATCCCTGGTAATTCGCCGGCTCGCGTAAGGTAACCACGGCAGTGTCGCTGCATGTAGCGCCGAGACACTACCAGTGTCTCCAGCTAGAGCTATATTCTTTTGTTTTTCTTTGATTAGAAGTAAAATGAATGATTGATGTATCCAGTAAACAAAAATGGATTAAAATGGATTAAAATTTTTTTTTATCTGAATGCGTATTTTAACAGCAAATACTTTTTTTGGATTTAGTTGAATTCAATTGGATTCAATTAGATTCAATTGGATGCAATTTGATTAAAAAATTGTATTTCTTATTCAAAATTTTGAATTAAACAGTATTCACAATGCACCGAAAAAGCTAATATTAGATTTAAATTGAAAGGCATAGAGATATGCTCCATGCAATTCTTATAAATGAATAAAAATGCATTCAGGATTGAAAAGCATTCATTTTAACATTCGTGAATCAATATTTCTGAAAATCTGAATCCATTTCTATTTATTTCAATAAATATATATAAGAATAGATATATAAGAATTTTATACATGTTAATATCAATTAATTCCTAAAAATTCTTTAATAATACAAAATGGTTGGATAAAACAGAGCAATAGGAGGCAAACACAGTAATCCTTATGCAAACCAATACGGTTAACAAAATCACTTTATTAACAATTAACCCGCTTACATGTTTCGGTTTACTTTTGACACTTCCTCCTCAGAGACAATATGATGTAATTACAAAAAATCTTTTTACAAACTGATTTATTTCAGTGAGCCACCTCCACCTATTAACGGAAACTGTAATATAAAAACGAACTCTAATAACAATCTAAAATGTATTAAAATTTATTAAAAAATAAATTTGTTGGGAGCAAAAATGATTTACTGTAAAATAATAGAAAGTAGCTTACTAAAACAAAAATTCACCATATCGCAAACACTTAATTCTAGCTGCACAAATTGGAATTCCCGAGACCCCAGCGCAATTTTCTAAATCAAGATTTTTTCGCGTTTCTTTTTCTTTTTCTTTAAACTTATATATCTCGAAATTTCTTAATTCTATCGACTTTTACACATTATGAGCTTGTTCCTTAATTAATTCTTTATCGATTGAAAAAAAAAAATTAATTAAAATATATTCATTTTTATGGAAGTTACAGTAACAAATATGGATGGGATCCCAGTATGTATATCAAGCTTACAAAAAATAAGTGTGTAGAGCTAGGGTTAAATTTTATCTGTTTAGATAAAAACCAGTCTTTGACTATTCAGTGAATCAGTGTCAATTATGTTGAAATTAATGAATAACTTTTAATACATCTAAAATGTTAATCTCAAAAAAAAAAAGAAAAAAGAAGGGAAAAAAATTCTGATATTAATTATAATCCAGACGGACATCAAAACTGAAATTGAATCTTTAATTGAATCTTAATGTAACAAAGAATGTTACAAACACTGATTAGCTGGCAATAACAACGCTCCAATATTTATAGTCCGTCTACAATTGGAAATTAGGCTTTGGGAAGCCTCTTCAACTCTGTCTGCAGGTTGAGGCCCCGTGCCTGTTTCCTGATGTGTAGCATCTCTGACACTAATCTCTTTCTGTACTGGGGTTCCTCATTCAAAATTGCAATATTTTTCCAATCGAACTCATGGTCCTCACCCAATCGGTGGTCAATTATGACCGAATATGTGGTTGTGTTCCACCAAATATGATTCCTGTGCTCAGCTATTCTCATCTTCAGCTGCCTTCTTGTTTGTCCTATGTAGCTCGCAATCTTTGCAACAGATCTTGTATACCACATTAGATTTCTTTTCATGCGGAAGGGAATTTTTGATAAATTCACTTATTAACACTCTATAAAATGGTATCTAATATCCTCGCTGTTTAATCTACTGAATTTCTCGGAAAACATTGGAATGTAAGGAACAGTAAACTATGAAAGCCTCGCGCTTTCGATATTATTATCCCGTTTTTTTCTCTTAAAATTAATAGTTTTTTAATCGTTTATTAATATTATCAAAACTGAATTCTAATGGATAATCACTCTCCAACAAGATTTTAATTACAAAACAAAAATTATCAAGATTATCAGAAATTTAGGATTCGAAAGTAAAATCACTCTATCTACCAAACCGGCAATCGTGCCGTTCTTTTGAGAAATCGAATAATGAGATAAAAAATTAAAGTACCTCCTCGAAAATATTAACTTTTGGTACCAATCAAATTCGATTTTATTTTCATTAATAACAACCAAAAAATTTAACCTATTATTACCGACTTCTATGGTAAACTGAATCCTCGGATGCTAAAAGTTACAAATATCGAGAACCGAATTAATCAAAGTGGTAGGTACCACCATAATTATATCGTCTATATATCTATAACAAAAGAGTAACGGTGATCGAATCAAAGACAAGGTTCTACTTTCCAAATTTTGCATGACCAAATCAGTAACGACGGGAGATAACGGAGAGCCCATAGGAATGCTATAGTGTTGCTTATATATAACATTATTAAAGGTGAAAAACAAATTCAACAGCTTTAATAAATTCATGTTTCGGTAAACAACAATTTCTAGAAATATATCAATAATTAATAATACAAACGATTGCATCGATCAATCGGCACTTTAGTAAAGAGACTAACCACATGAAATCAAATATGTTTATTATTCAAATGAGAGCCATTAAGGGGATGCTGGAGCGACGGCAGAACTTAATTAAGGTCGATATTACAGGTTTTATTTTCAATATATAAGATGCTTACGCCCTCTGAGTTTATATGATCATGCAGGAAATTCGATCGATTAATTATCGACATTTTTATTCTGTTTCCTACAGAATCATCTGAGCTCAGGGACGAAAACATGTATTAGGCTCGATCCCATAAATGTAAGATTTATTTAATTTTGGAAAATTTTCCAATTTTAGAATTGAGAAAAAAATAAATCGGGATTGAAGTTAATCTTATATTTGTGAAATCGGGCTTTAGAAATACAATTGTATTATATACACTTGCAATGTAGGCCGCGTTTCAATATACGAGGTGTGATCAAAAAGTAAGGTGAATTTTGTTATAAAATAAAAAATCTTTATTTATTCATCCAAATCAATTTGATCCCCTTCAAAGTAATTCCCCTCCGATACAATACACTTATGCCAACGTTTTTTCCATGCCTCGAAGCATGCCAAAAAGTCGTTTCCCGGTATAGCCTTCAAAGCGCGCAGCGATTCACGTTGAATCTCTTCAATAGATTCAAAGCGGTGTCCCCGGAGCGATCTTTTGAGTTTGGGAAATAGCCAAAAGTCACACGGAGCTAAGTCAGGTGAATAAGGCGGTTGCGGAACGATATGAGTGGAATTTTTGGCGAAAAACTCACGAAGAATCAATGCCGTGTGAGACGGCGCATTATCGTGAGGCCCAAGTGATCCTTCAAAATTGTTTGAACTGAACCAAATGAAATGCCAACCATATCGACAAGGTCTCTAATTGTCAATCGACGATTTTCGAGCACCAATTCCTTGATTTTCTTCACGTGTTGCTCATCAATTGACGTTGATAGTCGTCCGGGGCGTTCCAAGTCATCAGTACGTTCTCTGCCTTCTTTGAAGTCTTTGTACCACTTATAAACATTTTTCTGCGACATAGTCGATTCTCCGAAGGCCCTCTGCAACATTCTGAACGTTTCCGCAGCCGAAATTTCATTCCGCAAACAAAATTTAATGGCACTTCTTTGCTCAGCAAAATCAGACATTGTAAAAATCGCCAAAATCACTTTTAGTCGTTTAGAAAACACAAGCGTAACTATATGACTAATGATGACATTGACATGAAATTTGCCACAGATGTCACTAACAGTAGTACCAACATAAAAATAAAAAAGTTTGCTCGAATCGATTAGCGCGGGAAGTTTAAATTAAAAATTCACCTTACTTTTTGATCACGCCTCGTATACCATCCAATATATATTATCAATACTAAACATCTGTAATATATATAAAATACAGATTTTTAACTAATAATTATATCGATACGAAGCCATAGTAGCACTTTTTTCTTATGTCCAATGCCATTTTAGATTAGAATAATATAATGTCAATAAATGAATATAACATTGCACATACATGACGTAACTCTCTTTGCTCTGTCTAAAAAGAGATAGATACTTATGGCCACTTTATGGGTTTATTCGGCATATTTTCAAGAAGTTTTTTTCAGTAGTAAAATGCAATTAATTTAATCAAACTTTTTACACTTTATTTGTCACTTATTCAAGATTGTATAAAAATTTTTTTAAACGATTTCACGCATGCGCGGCTTCAAAATGGCGGCTGAAGTGAAGGTGGAAAAAAAAGTTTGGACCCTGAAATCTCCAGTTCTAATCGTCTGAAACAAAAAATCCAAAAAGATTCTTAAAATATATGTTAGTGGCTATATCCCGTAGTAGAATGAAACGATTTGGGCATTAAAAACAAATGGCGGACTTTAGAATTTTTTCACCCCTTTTTTACCCCTAAAATCGTCTAAAAAAGGGGTTAAAAGTAAACGAAAAATTCTAATTCCACTAGGGGCTAAAACTACATAAATTCTGAACAACCCCTCAAAATTACAGCCCGATCGGTTAAATAGTTCTCCCAAAATCGTGGTCCAAAAGTCGAAAAACGTAGTTTCGAGAAAAACGCGTTTAAAGTTTTGTGTTGACAATTGTTAGTAAAATTATAAAAAAAAGGACTTCTTCTAGGACTTCTTCTCGGTCGATAATCGATTTCTAACTATTTGTACACTAATTCTACATACTTAAGGTACCCGAAAATGATGCTTTTGGGAAATCGAAAATTTTGAAAAATAAACCCATAAAGTGGCCTTAAGCTCTCAATTAAATTACATATGTTAGGAAATTACTGAGAATCAAATTAAATGATGCGTTTAGAAAATTACATAATGCTAAGACTCAAGTTTTCCATCTTGCAAGAGTTTTATCTCGATATATTCATTTACATATTTTTAATTGGTTCATTAATAGACAAGAATACTCTTTATCTATTTGGACAATGTAAGAGAATTGATAATAAAATTAATTGGTTATCTAAAAAAGAAACAATTTATTAAACTAACCAAATGATAATAAGTAACGGGCAAAGGAAGAGTCAACACGTTTCTTTGAAATTAACAAAAGAATATATTTCAATTAACAAAGGTAAAATTACATAACGTTACAACTTTCGGTTACCGGATTGAGCCCTGTTCAGACATTAACATAACGACAAAATCGCAGAACAAAATCAATTATCGCAAATGATCGCATATTCATAATGTTAAACTAAATTAATAAAACCTACAAATTATTTTAGTCATATTGAAAACAATGTTACATCCCCATAAAATTCTCTTTTTCCTTATTATAAATATACGATTTATACCTTGTCTTTATCTTATCTCTAGTTTAGTATTTCGTCTTGGTTTTGATATTTTGTCCCTTCTCCTTTGATATTTTATCTTTATTTTGAAATTTTACCATACCTTTTATATATTGTACAATTTTTTTCCCTTTTATAGCAAGCATCTAGTTCCTTTATTTAAACATTCAAACCAACAGATAGCTCACGCGTCACATAGATAAAAAATATCTATTCTACAATATTTTCTTTTGTTTTAAAGGTTCCTTTTTTTAAAATAATAACTAAACAATAGCACATATGCTTAATAATTAAGTAGTATTATATATTGTTACGTCCGGCGGACTCACGCGACTCTTTTCTTTCATAGAAATCTCGAATTCCTCGAAACACTAAAATTTTATATTCTTTCCTTTTTTTTTCTCTATCTTAAAAACTAAAATAAGGAATCCGGTATCTCCTCGTGAATGTCGCTCCGAGATAAAAATCAATAATAAATACCTATGGAAAAGCGTAAGACCGGCGCCAAGATTAACGGTCAAGTTGCGGACGATTCTCGCGAATTACAAAATTATAAAATTTAAGAAACGGCACGCGACGTTCAGGGGTAGATTCTGGGTGGTCCCGTGGCGACGATGCATGCGCGACTTCTCGGCACCCGAGACGCGCGTTTCCCCATAAATCTTAAGGTCATAAAATTTTGGAGTTTCACTTCCCCCTCTACAGAATCCTGTCAACATCCTTTCCTCCCCCAGAATCTTGATCCAAGAGCAAAGGAAAATTCTACTACCAGCCAACGAAACTTATTCCACCAATCCAAATTTGAGTAATCTGGGGCGATTAGTATAAAAATCGCGATTCCGCAACCCTTGCACCAGATAGCAGATTTTTCTCTAAGTTCCGGAGTTGTACTTGTTCCAATAGGGTCAGTGAGTTGGTCGCGATACTCAAAGTTCCCGATAAAGTCAGTGAGTCGGTCGCAATATTCAAAGTCGATAAGAGTCAGTGAGTTTGTCGCGATACTCAAAAGGTTCTATCCGATTTCCGAAGCCCTCTTTCTCCAGTAGAGTCAGTGTTAAAGAAACATCACCGGCCTTGCACATCCTGGCCGGAGGATCTCCAACGATAAGCATCTCAGTAGTAAGTCAGTATATCTCTATTCTCTGGCTTCCTCCTCGCTTTATCTTTTGGTAACTTATTTCAATATTTCATTTTATTTCTTTTTTATTATTCATTTGTTTTATTTTATTTTTATTCTTTTCTTTCTTTCTTTCTCCTTTTTGATCTCCTATAAGAAAATGAAAACATTGCAGTCCGTTCACATTATAATTTCAATCTGTCGCCGTCGCCGAACGATAATTGTTCGCCTCCTGTCGACCGGTCGTTCATGTCCGCTAACACTATCATCATCCGAGGAAAATTAGGCCAAACCCTCTCAAATCCACTCACCAAAACCTCCTTCTCTTTTTATCCTCCCGCTATTCTCTCCGTAACTCCTCCCTTCCATTCTGCTATGATACTTTACACACACACTCTCACACATCGATAAACGCGTACATTTAATCCAGAAAACCAAAAATTGTATTATTGTATTTACCTGATAAAATTGTATTTATATTTTATTCAAAAATGTATCACTCCAGTTTTTTTTTCTTAATTATATCATTGTAAAATTAACTTCTCGGTAGTCATTATTTAAATAATACCTCTCCTCGTATTATTAAGCTCTCCCGCGATTGCACTTCGCCCTCTCTCCGATCACTTGGATTAAGTTCCATGACCGAAAGTCAGGGCATACGGCCGCACTGGCGCAGCTGGCGTTAAAGTGCGCCCCTCTCGCTACACTGACCCAGTTTGGGCCCTTTTTCGAAGTACGTCCGACTCGTGTGTCCGTTTAGCGGAGCACGAGCAGAGGTTTCCACTTCGTCCTCCGTTCGACCCCCGGCTCGTTAAGAGCCTCAGGACGAAGCGCCTCCCGATTTGTGTCGATCCTTCCCCACGGCTCTCTTTCCTCGACGAAGACAGCGAGAGAAGAGATTGAGATTTCAAATAAAATCAGCTCTCATTTCAAACCACGATCCTTTCCCCTATTGCCAAAAATTATCGCAGTTACTAGATCAAAAGAAAGACTCACCCCGCGAAAGTGTATATTCCCTCAAACGGTTGGAAATCAATCTCACGTTTCCTAACTACAAGGACATTCGAAAAGCCGATCCACGCAGATTCGCCTATAAGTTTCGTAATCTTTTTGGCATTGGGTTCAAAATTATCCTTCCGAGTAATTATCCAATACTTCCTAGTGAACATCCTTAACCGCACAACTTGATCTCCGACCCCCGGGTAAATTGCTTAAATGCATTGACTTTAAAACCGAAGAACATCTCAATAGCGTCGCGACGTAACAACAACAGAACTCCGGTGAAATAACACGGTATCTAATTCTGATAACTTGGTAAAACATTCCACAATAATAAGATCACGATGAGTAGAGTATACTAAGATTTTGCTTTCGAGTTATATTAATGGCGAAATTAAGTCATCGTTAGATGAATCAAAGGACGAATGGTTTGTCAATTTGTCAGGGAAAGATATTCCATCGGAGGTTCAAAGCCTTTTACAATTAGGCCCAAAATTCTCTGTTCCATCTATTGACAAAAAGTCAACACGACGGAATTTATTAAAAGTGTTGAAAATAATATTAGAAAGATGGGAATTAGTCAACAATCGGACATTAGAAATCGGTGCATTCTTATAGTACGGAATATACAATCTCAACCTAACACGTACAAAAGAAACATGCTAAAAATACATAAATTAGTTAAAAACACAAAAACTTTTATGAAAAACAATCCGGAAATAATTTTCACTAAAGCAGACAAGGAATATTACAGTTGCCATGGATAAGGAAGATTACTGCAAACAAAGGAATGAAATTCTTAGTGATAAAAATACATATATCATAATAGATAAAGATCCGACAAGAAAATTGACTGATAAAACACGTGATATATTTGCAAGATGGAAAACAAAGAATTATATAATTAAAGAAGTTTATAACAAAATTTATTGTAGTAATGGGATCTTACCGAGGACTTATGAAATACTAAAAACACAAATTAAGACACTCTTTAAGAACCATAGTTTCAACTATTGATAGCACATTACATTCGTTTTCAGCCTTTTTACACGACATTATCTATAAGAGCATTCCAAAGTTATTTAGTCATATTAAAAACAGCTTTCAAATGGTGAAAAAATTGGAAGGGCAGGACATGATATTACTTGATGTCGTGTCATTGTTTACGAATATTTCTATTAATATGACTTTAGAGAGTTTGAATAACAGGTGGGATTACATTTAAAAAAATTATTCCATACCTAAAGAAGAATTCATATTAGCAATAGAATTAATTTTAGAATACAACATATTTCACTTTTGATAATAAAATATATAGACAAAGTTTCGATACATCTATGGGTTCTCCACTATCAATAGCAGACATGGTATTACAGGATTTGGAAAGAAGGGCTTTACAAATTCTAGGATTAAACTTGCTATTTTATTTTAGATATTATATAATAATACGTAGATGATATAGCTTAACATTAGAATGCGCATTAAGTTCATCAAATACTGTCTTAAACATGACTTAGTTCAACACTTACATATGTTCTTGAAGCAGAACATTTTCTTTCTTTACAATAGCTCTCATTACAAGCGATTAAATACTTTACAACGTAACTTCGTAAAAGTTGTATTGCGATTGGAACTTACTTTCCTTGGAAAGATGCTTACTGTCATTTAAATTTTATTAGAAATAACATTTTTTACACTACTAACTCGATTCATGATTCTTTACCAGAACCTGTAGTTTTTTTATTTATCTCGATCATATTTATTTTTTAAACTTTTCGAATTAACAAAAAGATTGAATGGCTCAAGACTAAACAACATACAACCAAAAATTCTCAGATTAAATCTATATCTTACACTTGCTCTGTTTCAAATCAGATTTTATCGGATTCTGATTTACATTATTTTTGCCCTTCTGTTCCTAATGACTCTGCTGAGCAAAAAACCGTTTCTATTTCTCCTAACATTTTCAATGAAGTTTTTTTGTTTGATTCAATACATGATGATTGGTTCGTCAATCTTAGCAACATTGATATCCCACAGGAAGTTCAATTAGTGTTACAATTTGGCGAAGGGTTCGGTATGCTTATTAACAGGAACAATATAGAAAAAACTTTAATTGAATTTATAAAAAATATTGAATATATCTGGCCGTCCAGATAACGTCATAAAGTTTACTAGTTTACTAGAAGTAACTCCACTTCGATTCTCAATAAATTCTCTAAAGAATTCCCCTCTGTTAGCCCTAGTGATAAACAGCTTTCTATTTTTTTTAAAAGCCACACGTAAGTTCATCGAAGATCATAATGAATTACTTATCACGAGGCCTGACAATGATAACGTTACAGATTTGAATAGAGCCGATTATGTTCACGAAATGGAAGTCATTCTCTCGAATATTAATACTTATCAGAGAATAACCAGAGCTCCCACAAAAAAGCTAACTAGCGATTTACGTAGCATCTTGTCAGATGGAAGAATAGGGGGTTATATAGTATTGACACAGCAGATAGGATCACGATTGTGAAAGAAGAACAATCTTATCAGAATACTTTCTTTATTTCCCTTCTCTTTTCAAAATCTTGTTGTCACATTCTAGTGCACATGTACTCAGCTCGATAACTGCACAGAGACAGACGCTCACGGACGACAACTCCTTACCCACCGATTGCGCGGTCTCTAGCTGCTCGTTCTTTTTCCCTCACACACTCTCCCGCTCGCTCCGGCGCGAGTGCCCAATAAGATCTCTCGCTTTTCTTCGAAAGGCGGGAGACACGCATGAAACATTTCCAACACTTCCATCGTTTCTGCGTGTCATACGCTCTATTACACCTACACTTTCACGCAACATACAAAAACGCTCTCTCGGAAGTGCCTTCGTAAAAATATCCGCTTTTTGGTTTTCTGTACACAAGTACTCGACCTTTAGTTCTCTTGACTCTATTTTTTCGCGTATAAAATGATAACGGACATCTATGTGCTTTGTACGTTTGTGTCAGGATTTTTAACTAATTTTATCGCACTAATATTGTCTACAAAAATCACAGTCTCGTTATCACATGGATGTCCGATACCATCTAATAGCCTTCGCAGCCATATCGCTTCTTTTGACGCTGCCGACGCAGCAACGTATTCCGACTCTGTCGTGCTCAATGTTACCAACTTTTGACGTTGGCTCGACCATGTAACGGGACCACCGGCGAGTTGGAAAACATAACCTGTCGTTGATCTCCTCGTTTCGAGATCGCTTGCGTAGTCGGCATCCGAATATCCGACTAATTTTGGCACGCTTCCACCGCCACGAAACTTGATTCCGTACTCGATCGTTCCGGACAAATACGCAAATATTTGCTTCACCGATCGCCAGTGATCATTGTTGTGATTATTCAGAAATCGACTCACAGAGTTTACCGCGTATGCTATGTCGGGTCTCGATATAATTGCCAAAAACATGAGTGATCCTACGGCCTCTCTGTACGGCACGTTTTCCGCTCGTTCTTCCCCCTCGACAATGGGGTGCAAAATTACACTCGGATTCGACGGCACACTCATTGGCTTCGCACAGCCCATACCAAACCTCTCAATCACACGCTTAGTGTATGCACTCTGGTGTATAAACAAACTCTTTTTTTTTGCGATCGCGCTCGATTTGCCGACAAATAGGCTCGTATCGCCGATCGTGATTTTAAATGAATCGTTGAGATGCCTGAGCACGCACTCCAAAGCATCTCTCGATTCTGCGGCAAGCAAACCGTCGTCTACAAATAATGCCAAATACACAACCGATCTTTCTACCTTACCGACGAATATACATTTGTCCGCGTCAGTCTCGTGAAACTCGAACTGTCTCAAGAACGCACGGAACTCGCGGTTCCAACACCGAGGTGCCTGTTTGAGACCATACAGAGATTTTTGTAAGTGACAAACGACACTTTTCGCGGCACTTCGTTTCACTGTCAATCCTTCCGGTACTTCCATGAAAACTTCTTCGTCCAGTTTCCCGTACAGAAATGCTGTCTGCACATCGAACTGTGTTAACTCGAGATCCTTCTCCGCGACGACGGCCAACAATACTCTCAGTGAGTCGTAACGCACAACCGGGGCGAATGTTTCAGTGAAGTCGACTCCTTTCCGTTGCATAAAGCCTCGTGCGCAGAGACGTGCCTTGAACTTGACAACATCGCCTCCCGTGTTCTTCACGACCTTGAAAACCCACTTCGAATCGACTGTTTTCATTTCCGGCTTCCTTTCGACTAGCGTCCACGTTTTATTCTCGTCGAGAGCACTCAGTTCCTTACTGATCGCCTTGATCCATTTGTGAGCGTCGTCACTGCGCATCGCCTCCTCAAATGTTCCCGGAATTTCGTATTCAGCCACGTTCAATTCGTATCGCAACGGTCGCTTCAAGGATTCTCGATCGCGTAACTTTCGTACAGTCTCGCCTGGTGTTTACACAGCAAATCCTGGCGAACCATTTTCTGCGTTTTCGTTGGCCGGCAAGAACACCACCTCTTCGTCACTGTCTTGATCGTTGTCCTTTTCGCGTACTGGAGCAGCCTTCGCTTCCACCTTTGGTAGGACTATTTCGTCGTCCGACTCTCTATTCACCGAGAGCGTAATTTTTTCGTTTTTCTCGTTAAAAACAACATCACGTGTAACTGAAACCATTTTTGTCGCCGGATCGTACACGCGGTAATTCGAAGAATTTGAATCGTAGCCGACAAGTATCATTTTCTTCGCTCGAGCATCGAATTTCGTCGTTTTCTGTTTCGGGATATTTACAAACGCTTCAGACCCGAATATACGCAAGTGACTCATGTTAGGCTTCCGACCGATCCACCTTTCGTACGGTGTCGCACCGTTTCTCACGCTCGACGTACCTGCTCGGTTCATTAAATAAATAGCCGTGCTGCACGCCTCGGCCCATAATTTATTCGGCAATCCTTTTGCATGCAACATTGTTCTCGCGCTTTCAATCAGTGTGCGGTTATCGCGTTCCGCTTTCCCGTTCTGTTCGGGCGTATACGGTGCCGTATACTCTCGCTGAATTCCGCGCGAATCGAGATAATTTTTCATTTCTTTATTTTTAAACTCGCGCCCATTATCGGATCTAAGAACGCGCATCGTTCTCCCGAATTTGTTCTCGATCAGCTTGTCAAATATTTTAAATTTCCCGAGTACGTCGCTCTTATGACGCAGGAAATAAATATACCGGAAGCTCGTGGCATCATCTTTGAACGTGAGCAGAAAACGCGAACCACCCAGTGACTCAACGGGCATTGGCCCACACACGTCCGTGTGTACCACTTCGCCCGGTACAGTATTTTCGCGCATACGTTCCTTTTTGAACATTTTACGATGCGATTTACCTATTTGACAATCCTCGCAAAATATCTCACCGGTCTTCGGTAATTCGACCCCTTCAACTAGTCCCTTTTCGACCAGCTCGCGTAGCGCTCGCCCGTTCAGATGACCAAATCTCTCATGCCAAATCGAGAAGTTCGTCCTCGCCACATTCGCCTCATTGAATTCTGCTGCACACTTTACTCGAAATAGCATCCTATAGATCTGGTTCTCCTGTTTAATTCCATATGCGATGATGTCTACATTGTCTTTGATCAGCACTTGTTTACCCGAGAACGACACTTCGTAACCTCGAGAGGTGCACACGCCGACTGAAAATAAATTTTTTTTCATGTCGGGAATGTATAGGACTTTCTCAATGCGCGACGAACTCCAGACACCACCGACGTATCTCTCGATCGCAATCGTCCCTTCGCCCACGACCTTGCACTGTTTATTGTCTCCAAGAGACACCGAGCCGCCGTCTGCAAGATCGTGATACTCGCTGAACCATTCGCGCCTATATGTAATATGACGTGACGCGCCACTGTCGGTAATCCAGGATTCGCTTTTGTTGGCTCGAAGCACAGATTCCACTATATAGTTTGGAATTTCATAACTTCCGTTTTTGACGACTTTGTTTGGGCTTCTCGACCACGTTTGCTCGACGACAAAGGCGCAATCACGTGACCGGCTCACATCGCTGTCGCTGTTTTCCCTTCTTTTATTTCGGCACTCACGCGCGTAATGTCCGAGTTCGTGGCACTTGAAACATTTTATTTTTGTTTTATCCCGCACACCTCGCTTCTTTTTCGCGTCGTGCGGACTCTCCTTTTCATTTTTATTTGTGCCCGATTTTCTTGTCGCCAAAAATGCTCCAGGAGCTTCGTCGTTCGCCGACAATCGTGCCTCTTCACGTAAAAATCTTTCTTGCAGATTTTCAAGATTCTGCGAATCCACCGGCACATTGTCCCATGCGGTTTGAAAAATCGCGTATTTCGTGGTTAAACCCCCAAGAATTTTCGCCATGATCGTGCTGTTTGACACAGACTCACCGAGATCAATCAATTGCGCCGCCATGTTTTGCACCTTCGCGATGTGCTGCATCATCGAGTCCTCCGGTGCCATTTTGTACTCGTAAAGTCTCGTCATTAGCAAAAGTTTGTTCGATGCCGACTTTTGTTCGTGCACACTGGCCAATCTACGCCACATTTCACTCGCGGAACCACACGTTAATAGCGGTCGCAACTGTTCCGGCTCAAGCGTGGAAGCCAGCAGGAAACTCGCGCGCGCATCGTCAGCCATCCACGTAGCTCGATCCTCTGCCGGGGCCTCATTTGCCGGCTTTTCCCGCGTTCCATCGACCACGTCGAATATGCGGTTTGCGATGAACAGCATCTTCATCTGGAACTTCCACGTCTGGTAATCGTCGCCGTTGAATTTTGTGACGTTCTTCGTAGAGATCGCGTCGGACATCTTCGATTCGTTCTCGCCTCACGGCTACTCTCTTATACCGATTAAACGATCGAACAATACGGCTGCCGCGTCTCGACCTTTCGTCCCGCGTACTACACTTTTAGAGTTATTACGATTTCTTCGCACAATCTGCGCGGTTATCGGGTGTCTGGGCCCATAACCTATTAACACAGCAGATAGGATCACGATTGTGAAAGAAGAACAATCTTATCAGAATACTTTCTTTATTTCCCTTCTCTTTTCAAAATCTTGTTGTCACATTCTAGTGCACATGTACTCAGCTCGATAACTGCACAGAGACAGACGCTCACGGACGACAACTCCTTACCCACCGATCGCGCGGTCTCTAGCTGCTCGTTCTTTTTCCCTCACACACTCTCCCGCTCGCTCCGGCGCGAGTGCCCAATAAGATCTCTCGCTTTTCTCCGAAAGGCGGGAGACACGCATGAAACATTTCCAACATATAGATAACACTTTATACAGACGGTTGAACATTACTGATAGCAATTCTGCCAGAGCGTATGGCTTGCCTAAAATATATAAATCGGAGAATCCGCTTAAAGTCATTGTTCCTTCTGTTAATAGTTCTCTATACTATTTCTCTCTTTTTTTACACAATATCATTCCATAATAATAGAATTTAGATATAGATTTTATAGTAGAATAGATTTCAGAAACCTACTTGTTTGAGGAGATTTCTCAACTTTTACTCCCACCATCATTTATGTCACAAAAGGGGCGTTATTATATGTGCAATAGTCAGAATCTTATTGTCTTATCCAAAATTTCGTGAGCGTAATCGTATAGACGCTGTTCGCTTGTTTTTGGAGAATGGCTATCCTCTCCATTTCATATTCGCCACGATTAATAACAGATTCCTTTTTTACATTTATAAATACAAAAATTCCTATATTTCTTATTTTCCTAAAAGAGAGATAGCAGGACAAATATAATATTTCATGTTAAATCATACTTTATATTAAATCAGTTTCTGAAAGTAGACCTATCGCCTTAAAAATAAATAAATAATGTAAGTTAGCTTATTGAATTCCGAACACGTTAAATAAGTATATAAAAAGAGGTAAAGACCAATTAGACGTTTTATCACATCAAGGGGTGATTTATAAAATATTTTGTAAGGATTGCAAGGCCAGTTATGTGGGTCAAACGAAGAGAAAGTTAAAGACTAGATTGCAAGAACATAAAGCTAGATATAAATAATACGGTCTCCATCTGTCATCACGAACCATCGCATTGAATGCAATCACAATTTTGATTGGAACAATGTAAAAACGACGTCTGTTATTTGTTATTTCTCTGATAAAAATAAAGCGAGTGTCAATAAAGTGTTAATTGGAGTGTAAACAAAATGTAAGGAAGGAATAACGGAAACGTAAAGGGAAGCGTTAACTAAACGTAAAGAAACATAAATAAAAGTATTGATAAGTTCTTCGGCAAACACGAGCATCGTCGAGTTCTTAGATGAGAATGAAATGTAATCGAGGTCCTCTGTAAGCAAATAATATTTTAAAATATATTTCTTTTATTCGGTAAATATCTAAAGAAAAGTGCTATGCTTTCTTCTTGGAGCCCTAGGGGCTGACTTCAAAAAATTATTTCATTAGAACACAACTGAAAAATCTTTCAATGCTACGTCTTTTATCCTAGTCTGTGCGGTTTTTTAAATTCGAGAAGTTAGTTCTCGCTAAGTCCCTCTGGTGGCAGTGCCGTGTACTACTCAAGAACGCTTTGTTTACGTTCGCTGTACAGCTCCATAACGTTCCATTTTAAAATACATTTTTTTATCTCTATATCCTTGAAGCGTACACAAAGCGTATTTGAATGCTCGGTGTACTATTCGCCGTTTAGGAAACTTAGAGAAGTACGAATAAATGAGATGTTTAGGAAATGTTAATACACTTCATGCATTCTTTACGGAGTGTTAAGGAGCGTATGAGAAACGTTAATGAAAAAAAATGTTAAACGTGTGGGAAATGTGACAGATGTGTTTTGGGTACACTTTACGGAGCGTTTGTGGAGAATTCGTGGAGCGTGTATGAATATTCAAAACCACTAAGAGTCAATGGAAAGTTAATGAAATGTTTAAGAAGCGTTAAAGTTTTTTGTTCACACTTCTTTGACGCTTCGACAAGCTTTACATTTTCATCAGGGAATGGATAATTTTAATTACTCCGTCTTTTCATCCATAAAAATCTAGGAAGTCAAGTACTGATTTTTGGCTCCAGGATCCTTATCTCTTATATGCATTAACTGAATATGCCACTGCAAGTAAGCAACCTGCAACAACTGCTTTTCTGAAAATCGCTTCTTAGATCCATTTTATGTTATGGTTCCCTCTCTCCTCTGCAGCAGGAGAGATAATTCTTACGCAAAAAGCAATACGGTAGCAAAGAATTTATTACTGTTTCATAAAAACGAAAGATTAATTAGCTATTTCGTCATCTTTTGCTGTGCGGCAAGTGTAATCGTATCCTGTCTGCGAGAACTATAATACAAAATGCACGCAGTGATGGACACTGGAAATAATTTTCGGGAAAGCAGGTTGTCTATTTATCCGAATGTTAGACGAATGCTCTCCAAACATTAATACTGTAATTTTTTACGAGTATTTTCCGAACATTCTCCGAACATTAGTTACGTGCGAATTTCTAACACTTAGATAAGTCATTTCAGTTACGATTATAACATTCGACGAATATTCAAAGAACATTAACATGCTACCTGAGTATGTATTGAGTGGATCCATACCATCCGATCAAATTTGACCCGGACTGGTTAAAAAAAAACAACAATTTTATATATTTTAATACAAATCTTTATGATCGCCTTCAAAATAGCCTCCTTCTGAGCCAATACAAGCATGCCAACGATTAATCCAATTTTCCATACACTTCTTATAGGCCTCGGCCGGGATGGCCTTTAGTTCCTTCAGCGAATTTCTTTTTATGGCCTCAATCGATTCATGGCGCGTTCCCCGGAGCGGATATTTGAGTTTCGGAAACAGAAAAAAGTCACAGGGAGCCAAATCTGGCGAATACGGTGGCTGAGCGATGACTTTTATTTCGTGTTTGGCCAAAAATTCAGTCACAATCAGGCTGGAATGTGACGGCGCACCAAAACATTAACCAAAATGTGTTGAGTCGATCCATAAGAGATGTTGAGAGCTTCTGCTATCTCTCTAATGCCAACACGACGATTTTCAAGCACAATTTC
>NW_017305436.1:442197-445098 GCF_001594115.1 Trachymyrmex septentrionalis
TTCCGAATATCTCCGGTTCTGGTTGCCTAATCGGGCAATCCAAATATGTTTTGGAAAGGTGACCGTTCGGTTTTTGTTAGTAGTGCAAATTTTTTCCGAATATCCAGTTTTGTTTGTGCTATAGACCTGTGAACATGTCGGAGAATAAGGTGCATTTTCGGCACATTTTGCTTTATTACTTCAAGAAAGGCAAGCGAGCTGCGAAGGCCCACCGAAAGATATGCGGCGTATACGGGGACGATGCCTTAACAGAACGTGCCGCTCAGAAATGGTTTGCCAAATTTCGTTCCGGAGATACGAGTCTTGAAGATGGACCCCGCAGCGGTCGGCCCACCGAGGTTGATTCGAATGATATCAAGGCACTGGTTGAGCAAGACCGGACGCTAAAGGTGCGAGAGATTGCGGAGACACTTAAAATAGGTTATGGAACCGTACAAAGGCATTTGCAACAGCTTGGCTACGTGTCCCGCCTCGATGTTTAGATGCCGCACAAACTGACCGAGGAGAACCTGGCCAACCGCATATCCATTTGCAATTCACTTCTGAAGCGGCACGAAAGCGACCCGTTTCTCAAACGAATAGTGACTGGCGACGAAAAGTGGATCATCTATGACAACATAGTGCGCAAGAGATCGTGGGGAACCGCTGGCGAGCCGCCGAATGCCACCCCGAAGGCCGGCCTGCATCCGAAGAAGATTTTGCTATCCATATGGTGGGATCATCGTGGTGTGCTGTTTTACGAGCTGCTTCCTCAGGGAAAAACGATCGATTCGAAGATCTACTGCACGCAGCTAACGAAATTGAATCAAGCATTGCGACAGAAACGTCCAGAACTGGTCAATCACAAAGGTGTCATATTCCACCATGACAACGCCAGACCCCACACCGCAATAATCGCTCAGAAAAAATTAGTGCAACTTGGCTGGGATGTTTTGCCTCACCCACCGTATTCACCAGACCTTGCGCCATCCGACTATCACTTGTTCCGATCCCTGCAAAACTCCCTCAACGGGAAATCGTTCGCTGATCAGACAGCTGTGAAAACATACCTCGACCGGTTTTTCGCCTCTAAGCCCCAGACCTTCTATAAGAGCGGAATCATGAAATTATTGGAAAGATGGCAAGAGGTCATCAACAAAAACGGAGAATTTGTATGAAAAAATTGTATCATTTTAACCTTCAAAACCGAACGAATATATGGATCCACATATACGAGGGTCGTTCGAAAAGTCCGTGCAAAGTCACTGCTGATGGCACTACTGGCGCGTATCAAGGTTAGATTTAGTTAGTAGCATCTCTTGGAGGAACACACACCAAGTTACAGCCAGATCGGTCTATTTGTTTGTGTTTGGCATTCATTTGAATCGAGGAAGTCGAGGGGGGTTTGTTTCTGCAATCACGTCCTCGTTTCCATAAAATCTTTTTCCCGCCAGCCATTTCTTCATATTGGGGAACAAATAGTAGTCCGAGGGAGCCAAGTCTGGAGAATAGGGGGGATGTGAGACGAGTTGGAACCCTAATTCCATTAATTTTGCGACTACAACTGCTGAGGTGTGAGCTGGTGCGTTATTGAAAATCACTCGACTTCCTCGATTCAAATGAATGCCAAACACAAACAAATAGACCGAGCTGGCTGTAACTTGGTGTGTGTTCCTCCAAGAGATGCTACTAACTAAATCTAACCTTGATACGAGCCAGTAGTGCCATCAGCAGTGACTTTGCACGGACTTTTCGAACGACCCACGTATATGACTTTAAAATACGATTTTTTCAATTATTCTGCATATAAAAGTATTAAAATACACATTTTTTAAAAAGCGAGTAGTTTGAGATATTTTATACCTTATTCTGACACACGTTGACATAAAACGTTCAATCTATAAACGATAATCTCGTAAATTATTAATTTTTTGATAATTGTACTTTAATACTTTTATAAACAGAATAATAGAATGAATCAATTGATGTACAAAGAATACATCATACTTTAGATATTTATGTACTTATTTATTTCTTTACATTATATTACGCATCTTATTAGAGGAAAGCTCCCTATTATAAGATAGGCGCTTAATATGAGATAGCAATGTTTCCGCTAAACTAATAAACGCTATCTATTGGTTCCACCATGAATTTAATGTTCTTAGATTGAAAACTATTTAGTGGAAAATTCATTATTAGATCATGCCTGTAGTCGTTGTAAAAAAAGATTTTAGGATTTGGATGTCTTTCAAGTTTTCGTTGAGATAAGTTTTTAAACCCTGTTTATTATTTAATAAATAAATATTTGACAATAAATTTTTCATGTGGTGTGATAGAATAAGATTGTACTAATAGAAAAATACGTGATATGAATTGTTTAATTATAGAAGTTAGATTTGATGATCGTAAAATCGTAAGGCGTGGAAATCGTAATATGAGACTTAATATGATACTCAGGATATTTCTAATATGAAACAATCTATGCTTCTATGTCATAGTGAACATTATTGCTAAAGTATATAAATGTTGTGCAATAATAAAGAAAGACAATTAAAATAAACATCGAGTGCCTGTTGATTTCTGCGATGCTTGATTCCAACTACCTAAAGACGTCAGCTAGGTACAATACATCGCATACTCATTTTTCATGTGCACTGGCTATGTTTATTTGTATTTATTTTAGGAACATTAAATAAAGTTCTTTAATTGCAATACTGATATACTTTGCGTTTTATTATCGATTTCTCGAGACATCTCATATTAGGAGCACAATTTTTTGACTTCGTGACTTGCTCACTTTTTACATTTCTTTAATTTATTATATAAAAAAAATAAAATTTGAATTAAATTTTATAAAACATTATTTTAAAACTTAAATTAAATTCCATTCAAAATGACCTATTATTTTTTAAAATTCTA
>NW_017305436.1:445317-455401 GCF_001594115.1 Trachymyrmex septentrionalis
ATATATATATATATATTATACATATATGTATAAAACTACTATGCTAAAAATAAAAAATTCTTAACATTATCCGTAGCTGCCATTACAATATGCCATTCATATTTCGTTTTATATAATGATTAAAAATATTATATATAGAGGAAAGGTCTCTTTTATGAGATACCAAGTTGATTTTGGATAAATGTTAGAAGTCTATGTGCAGAATTTAAAAAAATAAGATCATTTTGAAGGGAATTTAATCAGCTTTAAGATAATATTATATACAATTTAATTCAAATTTCATTTTTTTTAAATATAATTTTAATTTAAAAATTAAAAAAATATAAAAAGCAAGCAAATCGCAAAGTCAAAAAATGTGTTTCTAATATGAGATGCCCCGAGAAATCGACAGTATAAACACAAAATATCAGTATTGCAACTAAAAAACTGTATTTAATAATTCTTAAACACAAATAAACACAGTCAGAGTGCGTATGCGATACATTATATCCAGAACTCATCTTCAGATAGGTGAAATCAAGCATCGCAGAAATAGGCACTCGACGTTCATTCTGGTTGTCCTTTTTATGATGCTACAATAATATTTATACTTTAAAAACGATTTTCACTATGACATGGGAGCATGGGTTATTTCATATTAGAAATACCCTGGGTATCTCATATTATGATTTCCACGCTTTACGGTTTTGCGATCATCAGATCTAACTTCTATAATTAAACAATTCAAGCCCGTATTTTTCTATTAATACGTTCTTACTCTATCATTGCATGAAGAATTTATTGCCAAATATTTATTTATTAAATATTAAACAATGTTTAAAGGCTCATCTCAATGAAACTTGAAGATATCCAAATTCTAAAACCTTTTTTTCGATGACTACAGGCATGATCTAATAATGAATTTTCTACTAAACAATTTTCAATCCAAGAGCAATAAATTCATGGTGGAATCAATAGACAGCGTCTATTAGTTTAGCAGAAACGCCGCTATCTCATATGAGGCGCCTATCTCATAATAGGAGGCTTTCCTCTATATAAAGAGTGAATCTTGAAATAACTTCGAAATAATCAATGTTCTAACAGATAAAAGTTTAATTTCAATAGAAAATTTTCGAAATCTGTCATAAATTCGCAACAAGAACGAATTTCGTGATTTCGTTTCTATTTAATCTCCTCTCGTTAAATATTACAATTTAGTTTCCTCTCTTGATCTTCTTTTGTTAAATATTAAGTTAGAAACAAATTAAAATCGAGGATGAATAAATCACTTTGTCGTTATATTGTAGCAACATGTATGCAATATTTCTTTAAATATAATCTACTAAATTGTAACACTGCAACAGTAAATTGCAATATTTTCTACAAAATATTTTTCAATATTGTTGTAATATATTTAATAAAATATATAAATTTCAATATTACAGCAATATTGCTGCAATTTTTGTAATATTGCGCATTATTAAAATATTGTTGCAACATTTCCTACTATAGGGATAATCATATTTTAACTTTTATATCGCAAAGACTGTTGTTCGAAATAAAAATTCATAAATAAACGTTTTATTTATTTTTTAACTTTCGTTATTATTATATTATATTTTGAATGACAAATATTAGAACACCGACTTGTATATATATTTTAATGATATATTATTTGACCCTGCGCATAATAAAAAAAATTAAGAACAAGCATAAAGATATTAAATATTAGAGAAATAAAAAAATTGTCTATAAATATTAAATATAAATGGCATTGCGATAAAATGCATTGTAATATTTCAACTTTGTTGCGATAATATTGCAATGCGATAAACTGCAACGTAATAATTAAACGATATTGCAGTAATATTACAATGCAATATATCATATTGCAATCATTGAATGATATTGCAGTAGTATTACAATGCGATATATCACAATGCAATATTTGAACGATATTGCGATAATACTGCTTTGTGGTATGTCGATGTACTGTAATAGTTAAACGTTATTGCAATAATATTTTAGTGCAATATATCATATTGCAATATTTGGACGATATTGTGGTAATATTGCATTACAATGTATCACACTACAATATTTAGATGACATTGTAATAATATTGCAGAATGATTGTAATATCTCAACAAAATTATTGCAATATTACATTGTAATATATTGCAATGTAATATCGCAGTAGTGTTTACGTAATATTGCATTGCAAGTTGTAATATTACTGCAATATTGTAATCTTACTGTAATATTATTGCAATATTACATGCTGTGTGGGTATACCTTTAGGGCCATCACACACAAAATGACATAAACTGTATAAGATCGCTAAACCGATGATCATCTGACAAAAAGACTATATTAATTTGCATAAGATTTATTAGTCTTATGCTATGCTTATGCAGCTCATGTCAGTTTGGCCGGTATTCATAGTCAGATCTTATATTTAAGACCATCTTAAGTCCGGTCTTAAAAAGTCACGAACCAATCAGAGGGTTTATTAGCGTCTTAAGATATTACTTCTATCTACTACTGATTAATATCTTAACTACTATGCGTTATGCAAAAGTCTGTGCTGCGGTCTTAACTGCTAATTCTCAGCGGACTAATCATAGTGAGACGCTGACTGATTGGATCGGTCAACTTGCGTTTAGATTTGAGTCTATTTTTAATTAAAAATTACTAATATAATACAAATAATTTTTGACTGAACTGGTTTTAATTTTAATTTTAATCATATTTGCTTCTTGTAAATTAATTTTAGTCACTGTTTCAACTACTGGTTTATATTCTTGTTAAACATTTGTATTTGAGAATGTGTGCTGATACATTTTTATTGAATGACTCAATATATTTAAATAATTTTATCATCATTATGGACTAATTGCGACCGATATAATGAAAGAATGTAACTGAGCATATTACAAGACTGAAAGTATTACATTATAGCGACAGAAGATAGATAGAAGGAATACTACCAACACTTTGCATAACTATAATCTGTAGAAATTGTATCTAACTGTTTTATTAATTTTGTTAAATTTATTTTCTCTACATGTATACACTGAGGACCTTAATAATAAGGTTGAAACGTATGTTCTAAGAATTTGAAATACGACATAATCGTACATAAAAATCTGACTTGTAGTGCTTTCTTGTTATTTATTGTTTATTATTATTAAGCCATTATAAGATTATTTTTATTTATTATAATATTTTTATTATCTAGATCAGAGAAAAACTTGAGAGAGAACATGACGGTCCAAAACCTGTAACCTGTGTTACATGTAACACGATTATATGAACCAAATATCGATTTATCAATTCCAGCTTTGAAAAGTGGACGTTGCTATGTATAATAGTTTACATCCACTTTGTCAGAAGGCAGAAGTGTGCGGCAGCATTTTGTGGTTGCAAGTTTTGGGCCGTCATGTCCTCTCTCAGGTTTCTCTCTGTCTAAAGATAAGATGATGTCAAAATTTCATCTAGATGATCATCTAGATAATTTTATTTAGATAAGATCAAAAGTGAGTATATTACAAATTATTAAGAAGAGGCACATATGTTTTATCTAAAAATTTTGTATCTGTTTAAAGATTAATTCTATTCTTCTGTCTTTTAATGTAAATCATCTCTGACATTAATCTCTTGTTATAATTGCATTCAGTGTCTAAGATTTCAACTTCATCCCAATTAAATTTATGACCACAATGCAACCTATGTTTGGTTAACTGATTGCACAGATATGCATTTACAGATATGGTTCTTATGTTTCGAAATTTTAGTTTTTAATTGTCTGCATGTTTGACCTATGTAGGTTGCAGTCATTGCATGAGATTTTGTAGACAACATTCTTTTTAAATGAAGCAAGAAAAGGATCTTTATGCACTTTGATTACACACTGAAGTTTGTTCAAACTAAAAAAAGAGAAATTGGAGTTTTAATCTTTGGTGACAGTTTTAAATTTCTTAGAAATGCTAATAATATATACATAGGATGATGAATGACTGTACATTTTCATTATCCTTTGTGGTATCTTTGTCGTGATTAATATAAATTTTTTAAATATTCTTGAAGCTTCCACGGGTGCTTTCTATATAAAAGTTATGCGTTTCGCGGATTTTCTCCCTGTTCACGGAGGAAACCTGTAAAACGCATAACTTTATATAAATTTTGTTGTTGTTAATAACATGTTTAATTCTGCTGTGAATTGTATCAAAGATAAATTTCAATAGGTAATCATTAATTAAAAGAATGTTCACAATAAATTCTCAAATTTTTTGATAAAACAGGATGAGAAAGAAGAATGAAGAAGGCCCATCAATCATATTGTGCTTCTCTTTTGTATAAAAGAATGCTAGATAAAAAATTCAAGTATCTCTAAATAGAAAAGATAGGTTTTTGATACCAGTCGAAAATTATTATTTAAAATAAAAGAGATTCAAGATCTCTCCACCTAGTAAATTTATTATTTAAATAAAAACAATAGTATCTAAAAAGTTAATTGTGTTACTACCTATTTCTAAAGTAAATTGCAGTCTTGAATGGTAAGAATTAAATTTGTTAAGAATAATTTTTGAGTCATTTTTTATGGTATAGCCATAACTATGTCGCCAACAAATCTATAGTAAAAATATCTCGAAATCAAATGTCTCCAGCAGCACTCTTTCTAAATCCTGCCTAAATTAATACTGAGGACAGAGGAGAGCCCATCGGTGTGCCAAATTGTTGCCTATATATGCAATCAAATTTATCAAATTTAAAGTAGATTGACTCTAATACAAATCGGATTGCCCTCAAGAATTCATCTCTTGGTATATTACAATGGTTCGAAATAAAATTCCATTTTTTGGAAATGCTCTCTATAACTAAATCTGTGGGTACGTTAATTAGTAAAAAATGATATCACATCTAAAGATATCAAACAATAATCATCAATTAAGATGTATGTTTTTTAGTTTATTTACTAAATTGTAACTGTTGTTAATATGATTTGAAGCTGTTGGAATGCTTTTATATAAAATTTTGTGTAAGAGGAAAGAAAAATTATAGAGAGGACTGTCTGTCAAAGAGACAATAATTCTGATGATATGCATCTCAGTTTGTGCATTTCAGGGACACCATATGCTCTTGATAGAATGCAGTCACTAATGTTCAAATATTTGTAACATTTCGGTGTAATATATTCAAGATCTCTCCACCTAGTAAATTTCTGAGATTATTAGACATTTTTCTAGTTAAGTCTTTATTAACTTTTTCGTATATCTCAACATCACATAGCATATCGTTTAATTTGGAAATGTACATGTCTTTGGCCAAAGTGACAGTGCCTTTATCGGCCCTGGTAAATATTACATTAGGATTGACAGTCATGAACTTTGTTAATTATTTTTTTGAATTCAAAAGCTGTGTAATATTCTTGTTGTAACGAGAAGAAAAGGAAGAAAATTTATTGATAATTGGAATTAATCTATTTCTCGTGGTGTTTCTAAAATTTATAGGAATTCTATTGATATTGTTCTCCGTATTTTTTATGAATTCAACAGTTAATTTTTTAGAGTTAGTGGTTAGGGAAAAATTTTCTCCCAATTGTATTAGATCTTTAACATCTTTTGGTATGTTATACGAAGACATGTTTAAAAACCATTTGTCTTTAATCGAATTAATTGAGGAAGAGAATGGTTGATTGGAAAAGTTTGTCGGGTTATATATATATAAGATGAATTTCTTTGATTTTCTGACAACATGGAAGAATTCGAATGTGAATGGCGGAGTTAATGAAAATTCATGAGTGTCTGATATAGTATGTGATATAGATTGGTTGTCAGAAAGATTATTTTGTGAATTGTGTTGAGTATCTTTAATAAAATATCGAGTATATAGTATATGTTATTAAGATCTAGTTTTTCTTGTTTTTTGGACAGCCAATCCATTTTTTTGTTAATTCTATTTGATTCATTTTCGAAGAATTGTAGACTAATAAATTGTTTATTAAAGAATGAGTTACAAATGGCAATAGGAAGATATTTCTCAGTGTTATATACAAGGCTTAAGATCATGAATTTAGAATGATTAATAGGTTCTTAATATATGAATTCGTCAAATTTTTGAATTTCGATACTGAATTATAATCAGTTATTAAATTATTACTTAAAATAAAATAAAATAATATTAATATGTAAATATATATAAATAATATAATATATAAATATATATAATATAATAATATAATATAAAAATATAATATAACTTTTATATTTATTTATTAAAAACGTATTTATTTCGTATAAAAACATTTTTCAAATAATCGAGGTAATAAAAAACACACGAAACGAGGCACATGTCCGACTCGCTCGAGTGGTTTTACGGATTAGGTTAGATGATATATATTGACTTGTCCTAAATCCGTTCGTGTCACCTGATTCCAATTGCTTCAACTGCCATCTTACCTATGATCCAAGTACTCTCTTGCTGGATTCACACTGGATCCGACGTACGACGCTCTGCAACCAATCAAAAAGCAGAACTTTATTTTAATGATACGAAGCAAATCTTGTTTTCTGATCTAATGTGAATCCAGCATCTAAGTTAATTTGGAGCATGCGATGCGAATAAACCTCTAATGCGAAAGAATAGCGATAGCGATAGGAATAACACGATTTAAATCTATTAGATACACTGGAATATACAGTTTTTGGTAGGTTTTGATAGGTTAAAATCGTGTTATTTCTATCACTATCGCTATTCCTTTGCATTGTGTCTGGGGCTTTACTGCTAGTTGTCAATACAGGTTCTGCTCCAAAATTCACTGTCGGCGCTGAAAATCTATAGTTTATATATTATGGCTGCGACTGATTCGGACGCTCACGCGCTTTAAGCGCTTGTAATCATCATTCTGTCTTTATCGTTCATTAATCCGGTTCCACATTAGTTGCAAGCTGATCGCAAGTTTGTTGCATCAGCCAATCTGAAGCTTACATTTTGAAATCAACGCTTCATATTGGCAGCAAACTTGTGATTTGAGTATAAATCATGACTTTATTCTTAGGATAGAAAGTGAAAAGTGGAAAATTTTTACCATTGAAATTAATGGAGAAATTTTTTATTTTTCACTTTCTATCTTAGGGATAAAGTTTCATGATTGATACTCAACTTGCAACTAATGTAAAATCGGCTTTAGATAAAAATAAGAATAGAAGTATTGAAAAGCGCTGAAAGCGATCAAATCAATCGCAGCCTATACATTTTCAGCACGCTGGCAGGTTTTCAGCTGGCAGTGAATTTTGGAACACAGTCACAGTATAGGCTATGGTTGCGTTTGTTTTGCCGCTCAGCGTTTCTGAATATCAATTGTCCTTGTTTAATATTTACTAAACAATAAGGATGAAACGATGCTTAAAGCGTTGTGAACGCCAAAGCGAACACAGCCTATGTATTCTAAAATTCATTGGCAGTGCTGAAAATGTATGATACACGTAACATAAACTATAGATTTTCAGTGCTGGCAATGAATTTTGGAACACAGCCATAGTATACGTTACGGGAACTATAGATTTTCAATACTGGCAGTTAATTGGCAATAATATACGAACATGGCCCTAGTTTGGAATTTCGGAGTTATCGCAATCAGTCGCAACACAACAAGTACAGTGAAGTACGGTGTTCGGACGTTTTTCACGGGGCCTCATTTAGAAAGGGTTGCTTAGAAATTCGTTAAGAGTATCTCGCGCGCACGTAAATTATTCGATGCGCGTTAATTCGCACACATCAATCTAATCGATTCGCTGGCCTTTTCACTGGAAAGAGAAACTGAGAGAAACCGACGACGCGGGCACATTGGATTAGGTTCCCTGACTCAACGTAAAAGCGCGCAAATCCGAGTGAGAGGTCGTCGATAAGTTTAGGTAATACGAAATGTCATGGGCAAATGATTTTGATGGACGGGATAGAAATATCTCTGCTTCGGTTAGGAACGTTTATCGACGTACACGATGCACCACGTCGAGAAATAACCTTAACGGAAACGTTGTTTTATTTAACAAACCAAATCACCATTTAGCGAAAAGATCCAATTACGTTCCTGTATCAAGGCCAATTTTTTTGGTTTGCTGAATACACTTGTCAACAACATTGACATCGTTTATGATATTATTTCATTAAGTGTTTCAAAACTTTATCTTTCGAACACGACTTGGTTATGCTTTTAAGTAAAAGATCTTTTATATTTCTTACTAGCCGTAATCTATTAACTTGTGCTGTAATCTGTAATGCCGAGTCTACAATGAATCGGGAAGTCCTAAGTCTTATTGGTGAAGTTGGCCAATAGCCAACTTGTACAACTAACGCTGATTGACCAACTTCATCAATTAAGTCTAACTTCCGACTAAAGACTCATTGTAGATCCGGTATAAGGATTAACCAGTTATAGTTGACTGTTCCTCCCTCATTTGACTGTATTTGGTCAGTTCTTACAGATTATGGCATCAATAGATTACAATCAGTATAAATGATCCTTAATCCTTCTTTTCCAATTTAATAAGTTTACTTGAAAAAAATTGATTAAAAAGATTAAAAGTTATAATATCAATTTAAGAAACCTTGTGTAAAATAACTAATTAATATCTAATAGATTGAAGGCATTTATGTGCATTTAGCCTGGATCGTTCTGAAAGAAAAGAAAGTCATTTCTCTCTTTGAATATATAGATGTAAAAATAATACTAAAATATTGAGTAAGCAAAATACATAATAGACATTTATTTATAATTATTAAAATAATATACATTTATTCAGGTTAAGTTAACATTCACTTGCAAATTCATTCACTTGCATTCATTGTTTTTATATTCTGTTTAATTAAAATATTATATATATTATCTTTGATGACTATATATAATGTTTGGTGGTATGTTTGTACAATGATAACTTTTGAGAACAATATATCTTTACATCTTTGATAAAAGAAGCATTATCCTGTAATCTACTTGTTACATGAAATCTTAATTTAGAACAGAGTATATGAGTTTAACCTTACTATATATACTCTTAAGACATTTATATGTGAATTTATACAGTTTGGTTTATTCAGGGAGCACTTTTGTCAATAACCATTTTGTAATTCTTTGTTTTAGGCTAGAGAGATGTATCAAAGAAGGTAACACAAATCTAGAAGACAGGATCATGGCAAATAGAAGAGACAAGCCTACTGGCTTTGTGAGTAAAATCATTAAATCTTAATGCATATCTATATAAAGAAAATTTATTAATAAAAATATATGAGAAAGGGAAATGTATAATGCTACTGCATTTTCTTTTCTCATATATTTTTATTAATACATTTTTTTAAATATACTTATTTAAAATAATGTAATGTATGGCCATAAATCATATTGGATACAAAAAGTATCTCAAATAGCTAGTAGTATGCTGGCAGCAAATTTGATCATGATGCAGTAGATTTTAACTGCTGCTTCCTCATTAAGCTCAGTTTCTAGCAGCACAATTTGTCAATATAAAACTATAAGAGCGATGTAACAAAGATCGAGTATTGTTACCATATCATGGCAGCAAATATGTAGCAAATATTGGACAAAGTTTGCCATATTCTGCTGTCAGTATCAAATACTGATAGCAGAAAGATAGTAGAAATCAGGCATCTGATGTCACATTGTGATAGCGAAAACGCGGAAAGGCTACAGCTCAACTTATCATCAAATAGTGACAGCAAAAACATAGTAAATATCGAGCATAGCCTGCCGTTACGACGTAATTGCAAAAATGCGGCAGATATAGGATGCCTTCCAACAAGAGACACACATGACATGGTGTGACACAGTGCATCATTATATCTTTATTCGCCAATATTAATACGTTTTATAAGTTAACGGAAAAAAGTGAGCAGAATCAATTCTAACTAATATTTTTATTTGTTGCTCGAAAGTTATCAAAGAAAAAACTTTGTTGCTCTGTCGGTTTTTTTAAAATGATGTCCGGCTAAAGGAAGATTAAGTTAGCAGATATTTCGACAACAAAATTAGCAACAAATTCCTATGTTGTTTTTACGTAGATCAGCTTTGTTGTATATAGCAGAACAA
>NW_017305436.1:455501-466696 GCF_001594115.1 Trachymyrmex septentrionalis
ACGGTCTTTTAGACCGACCGTTATAAATATATTAAATTTTATATAGATATAAGCGTGTTAGGTCATCTATTTTTGCATATTATACGAAAAAAACATTAACAAACAATTACGTAAAGATAAAAATATAATAGTGCCAATAAATTTAAAAATATAAATAGAAAACAAAAAAGCAAAATGACTGGTAGGTGATCATTCAGGTTAAAATTGGTACTGAGATTTTGTCTGAAATCATCTGATTTGTTGCAAATTACGAATTTGTTGCTTACAAAATAAATATAAATAACAACAAAAACCTCAGCGAGCTAACGGAACAAGAGTATTATCAGTAAATATCAGTAAAATATTTATTGCTTCTTTAAAGTACTGAGATGTCTGAATTTGTTGCTCTCGAAATATGCAAGTCTATAATAATTAGCGTGCAACAAATTCAGTCGAAATCTTGATATTATAACTTCTCGTTTTTCTACCGACACTAAAGACAGCAAATTATGCTCGGCTACTGCCAAAGTTTGCCAATATAAGCTACGTTTCAAAAATTTTATTTATTATATTTATTATAAATTACTATTAGTAATGAAAATCTATAGTTTACGTTACGTGCATTATAGATTTTTAGTACTGCCAGTAAATTTTGAAATACAGTTAATAGAATGTAGCACACAAATAGTAATACATGATCGGGGGGTTGATTACGAGCGCTCATAGTGTACAAAAATGTTCTTTGTGTGATACGGATTATTTTTAAATTACCTCGGATCACTTAAGAGATCACTTAACATATATACTACTTCAAATTATTTAAGATTACCAAAGACTACCTTTTATTACTCAAAATTATCTTAGAGTATTTAAGATTTTTCCAAATTTACTTTGCTCATCTAAGATTACCTTATACGAGTACATAAAGTATTATTCCTTTAGATTATTCTAGAATATCTTTGTAGATCACTATGATAAGTATCTTCGAGAACATCGATTTTAGATTTTCATTGCTTAAGAAAAAAATCGCAATTTTACAAAACAAATATTTATTGCATACAGGTATACAAATATAAAAATACAAATATAAACATTTCGTAAACAGAATATGTATTATATGTATAGATAGTAATAAATTTGACTATTCTAAAGTTTTGATTTTTTAACTAATAAAGCAATATTCATTAAGTATTCTTATAAGGTTCAGAATGATAGCACTGTGACATTTCAATTAATGACGCACAGCTTAATTGTGGGATCTCTGACAATGAACATATTGATCAAGTAACTGATTTTCAACAAAATGTGCATATTTCTTCCAACAAAATTCGATACTGTCAGTCCGTTAGACATGGTATATGAGAAATGGTTTGTGAATTTAAGTGACGTTGATCTTCCATATGATGTCCAATGCTTATTACAACTAGATGAACGGTTTGGATTGCTTTTGATTCAAGACAACAAAACTACAATTGAATTTATAAAACAAATTGAAAATAATATATCTAATCATTCTAATAATATTATTACGTCAGAAACCATTTGATTAATATATTAAATAAACTATACCATAATTGTCCATCATTGAATTGTGATGAGATTACATTAATTAAATTATAAGAAATCGATAAATACACACCGCGATTGATGCGCAACAGCGACACTTTGCGCAGTGCTATTCCGTGCTATTTTTAAAACTTGTGATTATCTCGAAGCATTCGTTATTCTTTAATGACGGTTGTTGATAAAAAGCGAAGCGCGATTGATTTTTGTCTCGGAGATTGAAAGGAGAAGATCTTCGTATTGATTTGTCAAATAATTTATTAAAACTAGTTTATCTGAAAAAACCTTTGTCCACTAAATAATTTAAAAAAAGAAGAAAGTTGGTGTTTGCCCTCCAAGGTTCTTCAGAGAAGAACTGATAAATCCAAGGATTTTTCGGCTCAGAAGTGGGATGATAAATTGGATTTTCATCTGCTTTCTGAAGTCGTTTATGGTGTATCCGAGTCCTTTGCATCTGATGATCAGGCAGTCTTGACATGGAAAATTGAGAAATTTTGCTATTGGACGTATTCAAGTAGAAGCATTCAATAAAAGGTTAGCTATTAATCAATATCTTATTTACAAGACGACGGATTAAATTCCTTTCGCCTTTTTGCATCGACTTATTTATTTACAATTATGGATCGAAGTCGCTTAGACGAACTTTCCATTGAAGAATTAAAAAATGAAGCACACAGCTATGGGCTTGTGCCTGCCAATTCTCGGGATCTGTTGATTGATCAATTAATGACGCATTTGGAGCGAAATAGTCCTCTTGCTGATTTTACTCATTTGTCTGCTAATGGATTTTCCTCTAGCTCAACACAGACATCTTCGGTTCAACAACCTAGTAGTACTACATCTGCTTCGGGTTCTAATTCTCGTGCTCCTGATTCTTCTATGCATCAAATATTTAGTCTCTTCTCGGAACTGTTAAAGCAACAAAGTGAGATGATGCAGAAGCAACAGAGCGAATTAATGTAGCAGGTGACCCAGCTGGTTTCGTCGATTCGCAGTATCAACGTAGATTCTCAAAGAACGGAATCCACTCCTGATATTTCTGGAACTTTAGTTCAAGATAATAGGAGCCTGTTTTATTTACTGTTCCTGTGGCCGTTAATTTACTTACATCTCAACTTCCTTCATTCTCTGGATTGGAAGATGAAAATGTTGACATATGGATTGAAAAGGTAGAACGTGTTTCCCATATTTACGCAGTCTCCGACCAAGTAACTCTTTTGGCAGCCTGTAGTAAGTTGAATAAAACCGCAAAAGATTGGTTAGACCTCAACTCAGGTACCGTTAATGATTCTTGGTCCAATTTAAAACAAGCCATTTCTCGAAGGTTTAGAAGAGATATTCTATTTCATGTAACTTTCCAAAAGGAAAGTATAATACAATAGAAAATCGTAGATGGAATTTTACTAAAGAGTCCTTTCAGGAATACGCCATGCAGAAATTGAAGCTGATGCAAAATCTTCGATTGCCTGAAAACGAAAGCATAAATTTTGTAATCTCAAGGATTGGAAATGCTTCAATTAGAGCCTTCGCATCAATGATTTAAGCCGAATCTTTGGATTAATTTTTAGATAAAATGCATGTACTAACTTTAGCTTATGGCGATTCTTCTAAAAAATTTTCTCCTTTTAAGACGAACAAGGATAAAAAGAATATCAAAAATGAAGCAGTTATTCCTGGAAAATCTAGTCTCTCATCTGATCCAAGGATTTATTCTGTGTCTACTGCAGGATGAAAGGACACTCTCGAGACAACTGTGTTCGTCTGAAGAGAAAGGAACAGAACAGACCTACTTCCACTTCTTCTCAATCCTCTTCAATTGAGGAGACGTCAATGCCTTCTTCGGAGTCATCTCAACCAGTTCAACCCTTCCCGTCCTTGTCCTTTTCTTCCCCGACCATGGTTTACGTTGAATCCGGATCTTCTTTCAACATCTGCGATAATGTTATCAAGGTGACATCTATGAATGACGTTAGATTGTTCATTAGATTGACATTGTTCATTAGGTGCATTTATTGATACCGGCAGTGCTGTATCATTTATATGTCCTTCAATCTTTACAAGATTCATTGGCATTCCTTTCTTTTAGTTGAAAATGCCTTCTCGAA
This sequence comes from Trachymyrmex septentrionalis, assembly GCF_001594115.1. Lineage (NCBI taxonomy): Eukaryota > Metazoa > Arthropoda > Insecta > Hymenoptera > Formicidae > Trachymyrmex > Trachymyrmex septentrionalis. The sequence continues at coordinate 459,149 of NW_017305436.1, forward strand.
CTGTTAAAGCTTTAAATAAGAGTATAATAAAGGTTTGAGGAGATTTTCAATTTGCTATCTTTCCGAACAAAACTTTTAAAGTTTTTTTTTCTTGTTCTAGAAGATGACGAACTTTTTGTAGATTTAATCCTTAGCCGCGATTTCCTATAAATGTATAAAGTCGTTATTGTTTGTGAAACTTTTGGAAATGAGAGATCAAAAATTTAATTATTTTCTGAGATAGCTTTTTTAAATGATAAAGATGTATCTTTTACGTTTACCGATGCCGATGAATCCACATTCGAATCTGATTTCGGACCTTCGATTGATGAAAAACTTAAATGTTTAATCTGTGAAACTGAAAATACTCGTGTTTCTTCAATCGAGGATGATCACGCAGTCACTGTATCTCTCAAAGATAATATTACGTATGCTTATTTTCCTAGGCGTTTTGCTTGGGTTGAGAGAAATCAGATTCGAGAAATAACGGATGATCTCTTGAAAAGAGGAATAATTAAGCCTAGTATTTCACCTTATTGTGCTAGAATGGTATCTGTAATGAAAAAAATGACACGATGCGATTATGTGTAGATTTACGTCCTTTGAATGAACGTGTTATTAAACAAAAATATCTCTTTCCTTTAATCGAAGATTACTTTATTCGCCTTGGCAATAAAAAAGTTTTCTCTTTACTCGATCTTAAAGATGATTTCCATCAAATAGATGTACATCCGGATCATACAATACAAAATTTTTTGCTTTTGCGACCCCGTCAATTTGAATATACAAAATTTCCTTTCGGTTACTATGAAGCTCCGGCTGAATTTCAAAAAAGAATGATTCAAATTTTCCAACCTTTAATTCGAGAGGATACAGACCTTATTTATATAGACGATATTTTGGTTCTGTCTGTTATTGTCGAGGAAAACTTATTTAATTTGAAGGAGGTACTTTTGTTGCTTAAACGTTATAAATTTAAGTTAAATTATAAGAAGTGTTATTTTCTAAAATTTAAAATTGAATATCTAGGCTATATCTCCTTTCCTCTTCAGGGATTACATTAAATGATCGCCATGTTAAGGCGGTAAAAGATTTTACAAAACCTGCGATGTCACTCAGGATCAGTGTTTCCTTGATCTTACGAACTACTTTCGTAAATTCATTAAAGATTATGTTTTAAAGGCTCGTCGTTAATAAACTTATTACGAAAGTCGGTTTTGTTTAATTTTGATGAAGATTGTGTAAAGGCTTTCTAGATTTTGAAAGAAGAATTGATTTCGTACCCAGTTCTCCGATTATACAATCCTTTTGCTGAGACTGAATTACATATTGATGCGAGTGCGTTGGCGTTGGCTGCCATTCTTTTTCAAAAGCAAGACACCGGAAAGTGGGCTCCTATTACTTATTTTAGCCAAGTTACCAATTCGACAGAGGCTAAATATTATAGCTTTGAGTTGGAGATGTTGGCTGTGGTTAGGGCGATTGAGCGCTTTCATATTTTCCTTTATGGCCTGGAATTTACGGTCGTGACCGATTCCCATGCTCTGGTGTACGCTGTAAATAAAGTATTTAAATCCTCGATTCGCACGGTGGACTATTAGACCTACAGAATTATAGATTTAAAGTTTTACATCGACCTGGTAACAGAATGGCTCATGTCGATGCTCTCAGCAGAGTTCCAGAAGTCACTGCTCTGGTCGAGTCTTTACCTCTTGAAAGAGAACTCGAATTAAAACAGTTATTAGATTCTTAAAATCAAGGAAATAGCTGAGCAACTTGAGTACTCAGTTTAGCCGAAATTTGAATTAATTCATGGTCTGATATATCGTAAAGATGTTGATCTCCCACAATTTGTCGTTCCTGAATCAATGATTGAAAATGTCATCAGAGTATATCATGATAATTTATTATTAGCTTATTGTAGAAAAAGTAGTTCAGAGTCTCAGTGAACATTACTGGTTTCCTTTCCTTCATAAACGAATATACGATCACATTAGTGATTGCATAACTTGTTTAACCGCCAATACAGGTTACAAATCTAGTGAAGGTGAAATGCAGATCACAGACACACCATCTGAATCTTTCCAGATTTTACATATGGATCATTTCGGCCCTATATGTAAATCTAATAAGGGTTTTAAGCATATTTTGATATTAATTAATGTTTTTATGCGTTATATTTGGCTTTTTCCGACTAAGACCACTGCTTCTAAAGAAATTATTAAACATCTTGCCTCTTTGTTTCATATACTTGGAAATCCAAACAAGATCGTGTCGGGTAGAGGCACGGCTTTCACTTCACGAGAATTCACTGACTTTCTGAATTCAAAAAATATATATCATAGACTTATTACCTCAGCTGCTTCTTGGGCCAATGGTTTGGCTGAAAGAGCAAATAGTTTTTTAAAATCTTCTTTAAAGAAACTAGTAAGTGATCAAATAGATTGGGAATTATGCCTTGAATCTGTTCAGTATGTTTTTAATATTGTAATACATAACATTCGCTTAACAGCGCTTAAGATTTCTCCTTTTAAATTGCTACTCGGTTACGATCAATGTAATAATTTCGATGCTAAACTTATTAAGCTTTTAAATGATACTGCGAGTATTGAAAAAGATTTTTCTTTTGAAAGAGAAAAAAGCCGAGAACTGGCTCTAAACATTGCAAATAAAATTAAATCTTATAATAAGTCTTATTATGATAAATTACACCGTAAATCTTGTTCTTATAAATTGGAAGACTTGGTTATGATCAGAGACTGCTATTAAAATTGATGAATGCAGAAAGTTAAAATCTGATTTCAAAGATTCTTATAAGATAACTAAAGTTTTGGATAAAAATCGTTATGTGATTCAAAATATACCAGATTCAAGCATAACCACTAGATCTTACAATACAATTCTCTCTTCTGATCGTATGAAATTATGGATAAAAGCATTGTAGATAACCAAGTTTCTGATAATTCTTGTTTGCATTTAAATCTGTTTAACAAAAATGTTAAGTTATGTGTTTAAAACATTCTAAAAACATTATATTATATAGTTATTGATTAAGTCGTTTTTATGATATTGTTATTTCGCACAAACATATGTATAATCTGTATTACACTTACCGAAAACACTTGCTAAAATTTGTACAAAATTTACCAAATTCAAATAGTGTTCGGATCGCACACTTTGGATTGGCCGAACTGTAAGAAATCGATAAACACACACTGCGATTGATGCGCCACAGCAACACTTTGCGTAGTACTATTCGGCACTACTTTTAAAATTCGTGGCTATCTCGAGGCACTCGTTACTCCTTAACGACGGTTGTTGATAAAAAGCGAAGCGCGATTGACTTTTGCCCCGGAGATTGAAAGGAGAAGATCTTTGTATTGATTTGTCAAATAATTTATTAAAATTAGTTTATCCGAAAAAACCTTTGTCCACTAAATAATTTAAAAGAAGAAAAAAGCTGTTTGCCCTCCAAAGAAGGTCCTTCAGGGAAGAACTGATAAAACTGATCCAAGGATCTTTCAAAATGGACTAAAAAATTTATTAAAGATCATCCGAATATATATTTATAATATATTTTTCACTAAGGCAAACAAAGGAAACATTACGTTGCTATTGACTGAGAGGTCAATCATTACTTAAAAAATGTACAGTGATTGCTAATTATGGCAATACAACATTTTATTACTATTAGTATTGCTATTGTATTGTTAGTATTGTTTTCGTATTGTCAGTAATGCTGCTTATTCTTAATATTTTTATTTTATTATCAGTATTGCTATTGTAGTATTGCCAGTATTTCCAGTATTTCCAGTATTAAAAAGATATTTCTAATGTATTCTCAAACAACACAAAGTCTAAAATTGTGGCATAAGGCGTTTTTAAGTTGTTTTTTAGACACAAAAAACATCTTATGACTCCATGACCCGATTTTAGACACTTTTTGTTGTCTGGGTTATTTCTTCTTTTTCTATTTTTTTATTATTGCTAGTAGTGTCAGTATAATTTTAAAAACACGTTTTTGAAAGTATATTTTCAATATTATAAAGTGGCTCAATGTTAAGAAGGTTAAGTAAAAAAGGAGCATACAGCCACACTCGAGATGTCAATAAGTTATATATTAATAATAAACATTTAACAAAGTAGACGTTTCGGTCACAATCTGACCATCCTCAGTACAATAATAAAAACCTAAATTTATTAAAACCTAGTTATATAATTTAAATTTATTCCTAATGTTAGTCAGTAATAATTTCTCGCTTCTTATTGTGCATTATTCGCCTCGGTATCCGCATTTTAAAATATAACAATTTTGCAATGATTTTTAACAGAATTAACAGAGACCATCCAGTATTCTTCTTTAATTTGTTGTGTGGAATCATTTTATTACTCTAAGCAATTGCCCGATTGTAAACATTATCACGCTATATCAAGTTCCAATTACGACGAAGACCGCCACAAAGAGACACACAAATGTCAAATTCTATTGCAAACATTTTTTTGAAAACAATTTAACTTAATTTTCGTATTCCTTAATAATTTCCGTTCATATGATATTATTTGTCAGACAATCAATACTTACGCGTATCCTGCGGCACGGACTCCCTCGCATACCGACACTCGACAATTTTTATAACTTGAAATTCGGCACAATCGCAATGCGAAATGCCCAATTGTTAGTCTATTTATAGAAATAAAGGAAAGAAGAAGGAGAATAGGGAAAAGAAGGGGAAGCGTACACCAGTAACATAAGAAACGTCTTCCTGAATGTCTTCCTGAACTTTAATCAATCAGTTAACTTAACAGATTCATTAAAGTCATTCTGCCTCGTTCTTCTCAATCTAATGTTGTTTATAAGATTGATTGGAAGGATTGTGATGCATCTTGTGTTGGGCAGACGGATAGATGTCTTAAAACGCGTATTAATGAACATAAGAACCATATTAACAGAAACACGACACAACATTCTGTTATTACGCAACATCATATTGACTTGGGTCATAATTTTAATTGGGACAAGATACATATTTTATAAGGAGCAAATTCTTCATAAAAGATTATTATCAGAGATGATACACATTAAAAGACAAAAACAAGGCCTGAATTTGCAAAACGATACAATTTCTCTGGATCCGTTATATATTGATCTATTTTCAGAGACGTAATGCTTCCAATCTATATTGTTTATACTTTGTTATTTATTATTTATATTTTTACTTATTTTTTTGTAGGTACATGTTCTGTTATTCACTATTGCTCTCACTTTCATTTTACATCTGTCTGCCAAACAGTTGTTGTCTTATATATTTAAAAATTTGTTTCGTGTAAGTGAATTAAGAATTGTTTTTTACTGTTATTTATATTATCTTTCTAATTTATTCACACATTTGCATTATATAGAAAATGGACAGTTTAATGGAACATGTGCAACAAACCTTATATAATTAATTCAATCTTGATAGTCATATAAGTTTTTTACCATTTTTTTCTCTTGTTAGCATTTTGTAATTTTGTAATTTTTAATTATTTTAACTCTTAGAATTGTCGTTTTTTAAAAACAAAATATTTTTTTATTAGTTAGCTTAGTAATTAAATGACCAAGATTAACTCGGACATCACCACTACGCGTTTTTTCTTCTTTTTATGTTATTAGTTTTATACGTGTATGCGCTATCATTATGTAATTTCGTTAATTTTTATCTTTTGTACTGAAGAGGACCTTGACCGTAGGTCGAAACGTATACGTTTAATATTCACTTTAAATAAATGATATTATATATTATACACTAATAACCAGTGACGGCTCAAATTGGCATTTTATTTATTATTTTTTAGAATTTTCTTTAGAGCCTATTATTTTTATTGTTATCATTAATTATGATATTATGTTATTAATGATGCAATATTTTTGTTAATTATAATTAAAAGAAACATGAAGTGTTTTTACATCTATTCTACATTTAATTCACTGTATCAACTTGGTATAATATTTATAAGAAGTTCAGCGTATGATTATATATCACATGCGATTTTTAGGTGACATTTGTATTCGACTAACATCAAGTTCTGATGATCATGTTGCTCTTTGTACCTAGGCCTTTACATACAATTATTCCATTTATTAATATCCGAGATAATATGTGCTTATCATAATTTATTGGTTTAACATCATGCGTTGTTACTAGTAACTTTTTAAATTTATTATTGAACATTGAAAATGACCCGATAGAGATCGAAACGTCTGTACGAATTTTTAGATTGTTTATAATATTACTCACATAATATCCTGAGTGGTTCTTAGACCTATATTGTATTGTTAATTTATTTAATTATTTGAATTGTTGTTATTTATTGAAAGCAATATCCAATTGAATATAAATATTAACGAATATTTTATAAAATAAAAAATATTAAAAAAAATACCAATAGTAACACAGACTTTTTGTTAAACAATACCACTCTTATTACTAGTGTTAAATTCAAAATTTTGCTAAAATTTATTTGAGCGAACTGTTAAAACAGTGCTCGGCATTATAGATGCACATTTTGGGCTGATTCTTGCGGGTGACGTCTACTATCTCCCTACTACCGCTCTAGGCTCAGCAGCCTTGCTATGTGGACACTCTGGCTCAGAAGTGTCCCTATATTATATGTATAGATATACTAGAATCGTATCTTCTGCCAATTTAATCGTCATTAAAGGATATCTTGTTAAATAATTTTTTTTCTTAATTGAATGACGATGGTTTACAAAAGTTGTAGATAAGGATGCATTTTGTAATTTTTAAATGCTCATGTATTCGCAGCCTGAGAAAGCATTACAAGATGTGGTACCGCAAAAACCTAACGATTCCTAGATTATAAAAAAGCAATTTTTTGTACAAACTCAATTTAAAATCAATTAAAAATATATATTATTATTAAAAAGATACAAAATGCTCTTAAATAAAATTTATTAATTTAAAAAATCGAAAATTACCTTAGATTATCTCAGATTATCTGAGACTACTCTAAGAATACTTAGAATTACCTAGAGATTATTATTTAGTATTACCTTTAGATTACTGAGGATTTCCTATTAGATTATCCAAGATTACCTGAGAACGCTAAAGATTATTTAGATTTATTAAGAACCTTGGATTACTCAAAATTTCGTTTGGATTGCTGCTGAATTACCTAGCTCTTGTACAAAAATTACCTCCGTGCCCCCCCCCCCAAAACCCCCCCCCCCTCACCCTCCCCGGTACATAATCCTGACAGACTTGGCTATTGGATAGATTATTGTCCAATAAAACTGTCATTATTATATTTCGAATAATTTAGAGTGATTTAGATTCTTATACGAGGTCTGTTCAAAAAGTATCGCGAATTTCCGCGGGTTACGTATATTCGATTTTCGATTTTTTATGGCGTTATGTTGGTACTCATGTCTCTCACTTATGCCGACAAGTTCGGCCATTTTGAATGTTCAGTTAATTTTTGACAGCTGCTTTGCTTGCACGTGTTTTGGCTCGTCTTCGATTTTTGCCTATTCCAAAAAATGGATCAAAGAATCTGTATCAAATTTTG
>NW_017305436.1:467086-474446 GCF_001594115.1 Trachymyrmex septentrionalis
AGGAGCTGAACAAGATCACAAAAAATAATTTTTTGAAGTGCTTCGAGGATTGGAAAAAACGTTGGCACAAGTGTATAATATCTGATGGGGATTACTTTGAAGGGGACAAAATAGATATTCATGAATAAATAAATAATTTTTGAAAAAATACAAAATTCTCGATACTTTTTGAACAGACCTCGTATACATACAATATATTGTTCCAAGATTTTATTATTTAAATTTATTAAAACATTTAAGTTAGATTAAATGAAAGCAATGAAGAAATGATTTTGAAATTTAATTGAACTTTATTCTGTCTCAATGGTGCTATAATCAAATTATTTTCGTTGCATATGGCGATAGTTCCGAGATGATTCTATAGGACGACTCTTATTTGATTATTTTATAGTTTTTATTACTATTTCTTAATTATTCAAATTGCAATATTATGGTAGTATGTTCTAAGAATATTTGTACCTTTCTACATTTCTTTTTTTGCAAGTTTTGCAATGATCATAATGTCAGTATCAACTCTTTACCATTTGTTTACTTATGACAGTCGCGATTTCAATATCTTTGAAGCATAGACATATAAAATAGACTCAACATTAGCTATATAGTATATACCTGGGTTTGGCAAAACGGTGCAAGAGGCAATCTCCTTTTCTGCGCATCTTGAACTGCACAGTGAACTTTGATAATGCTCAAGAATTCTACCTTTCTCACTGATTTTGACGAAATTGGGCTTATTCGATGCGTTTTTGCACGAAATGAACGAATCTAGCAAAATAAAATGACGCTCCGCTTCGTAGAGATATTAATCATTGAAGTTGACTGTTCAGGTTAGGAAATTGTCACATCAATGGTATAGAGCATGAGAACGTGTAAGTTAGGCTAGAGTAAATATTTTCTGCTTTAATTTCATTAAAAATCGATGAGAAAGATAGAATTCTGGAGTGTTACTCTTATTTTATATCTTATTATATTTTTTTCAGTGATATAAATGTCAAGATGCGCGCGCAGAGAAGAATAGATTGCCCCGATATTTTGTCTCTCGCACCATTCTGCCAAATCCAGCATATCTAGAAAAATATATATGGATGCTGGATCTATTATATATGTTTATGCTTCGAAGTACTATCGAACTATTGATGACACTATTGATTTTTAATTTTTTCTTACATCGCACATATCGCGGATATCATTTAATCGATTAATGTCATTTCTGTATTGATTTTGTAACATGATAATGCATTTGAATATGTAAATCGAAGGAATCGATGTCATAAATATAAATTAAACTTGAAGAAACCCAGCAGAAGAATGTCTGGCATCCAAAGAAGAAAGAATTGATATTATAAAGCCAAAGCTAATATCAGAGTAGGGATGACTTTTTGGATCTCTACTACGGAACCGGTTTTCGATAAAACAAGAGAAGTTTTTTAAATTTTACATTTAAACGAGTAAAAACGTAGATATTTTTGAATTTGAAAATGGAAGATGAGTCATACAATTTTGTCGTGTAACGATAAAACATGATAATTATAAAATACTGTATACACTTTTGTTATATATTTATAGATAACAGTTGTTACTGAGAGAAAAAGAGGAAATAATGCGCATGAAACTTTTCAACATGATAAAATTTACAGTATAGCAATTCCATAGTGATATCATACGCTGAGTTTCCTGTTGTGTTATCGTATTTGTTGCCGTTTGTATCACTATAGTAAAATATTTAAAATACTACTATTTACATTGAGCGAGTCCTACTTTTAAGCAGGATTGCCGTATATTTAAAAATTCCGTTTACGAAATTTTTATGTATTTATAATATTGCATATCACAATTTAGCCCGATGAGAATAAATCTAATTAAGGAAGAGAAATCTTATATGTTGTTAATGCATATAATATGCGTGTAAATTTAAATACATATTTGATTCTGCAAACTGCGCGCCGAAATCTTTTTTAGTTTGAAACGCATTCACGAACAGAACCAGAATAGCACTTTAATAAGTTATCACGTTTGCGCGGTCCGATTTACGCTGGAGTTATAACATGGATGTTATAACTATTGACGTTAAATGCCGTGTAAATATTGTTTTAAGCTACATCTATTATAGTGACTATCATAAGCTCCTTATGATGATCGTAAGCTCATCGTAAAGCCTAGGTCATGTTCGTATATTACTACCACAATTGACTACCAGTACTGAAAATGTATTGTTTCTGTTACGTATGCTATATTAGGGCCTGCTATCTCTCTTGTAGAGGGGAATAGTATTTGTGACGCCTTTGCTGGCGTACTGGCGACAAAATGGAACTAATAATCAATATCTGTCGATAATATTTATATCTATCTGGGTTTGAATCTTGGCTGAGGCAATAATATTTTTTACAATAAAATTAAGGAGAGTTTCTTGATTCATCGATTAATCAATTGCGTTATGTGTGAATGCAACTTTGTCTTGTAAAACTGTATAATGCGATTAATTAAGGGAATCTTAAAGTCGTATTACTGACTAAGTATATATATATAATTTTTGTATTAACAATAGTCATATAATTTTTGTATTAATAATTTTTGTATTAACTTTTTTCCTTTCTTACTAATTTAAAAATCCTTTTTCAGGATTTAAGTATACGCATTAATATGTATCTGTGAGGTGAAGTCTATGCGGAGAATGTGATAAAAAATTTCGAAATTGAGACTTTACCATTTTTTAGTTCAATATGGCGCTCCATAGCTGTCACATCGACATTTGCTTCATATACAATAAAAGTTGTGCAATCTGTACTTACGAAATAGTAGTTCACAAACTAGTAGTTTGCATGAAAAAACAGTGTGGAGTTCTTAAAATTGAACTTAGACGTGTGATTAAAATGTATTTGTTATACGAAAATTTATGTGTGGCATATGTGAATGAGATATTGATGTAGTCATGTGTCACTAACACATAAATCGTCTGTATGTAAGTGCTATTTTCAATATGACTATTCGTTTTTAGAATCCCTTTAATTAATGAATTAAGAAATACGCCATTGAATAGTCGACAAATGATTAAAATAATGCTTAACGTCATGATACGTCTAAAATACTCGGATTTTTATTAATTAGATTTTTATTTGCAATTAAACTTTTCTTATAATTAACTTATAATTTATTACAATTAAATGTTTAAGATGTTCTACATTCGATATATTATATATAGAAATCGAAAAGTACAAAGAACTCTTGTTAATAATACACGATAATGTTTGTTGTGAAAGGACATGTAAGAGACATGTTAGATTTAACATCTTTATAACGTAAAAATTAAATACATGATAATCTCTATAAATTACAATATTAGTTTCTGAGAATAAATAAATATTAAGACATTACATATGTTTAAAAATAATGTACACATTAAATTCTTAAAACATAGTTTGAGAAATAAGATCACATCTTAACATCTGTACAAAAGGAGTAACTTTAACATCAATTTTTATCATCATATTACGGCTCAAAAATTCTTACGCTATAAAGAATCCTTTGTCAACAATATTGTAAAAACTGAACTTAATGACATGTATAGAAAGAATCAGCATGACAGAATGCATTTTTTGTATCTTAATAACGGTCTATCTCATTATCTACCTGAAACGATTTGTGATGAATTCCTAAACACACAAGAAAATTCTTGTTTTTTATTTTCAGAGAAAATAAAAGAATAGATAACAAAATTAAATGGTTAACAAAAAAACAAGAAACGCGTAATCGTATAAGAACATTAAACCATTTAAATGCTTCAATATTAAACCAGTTAAGAATATCAAGGACATTACTAATTATATTGATGAGAAAGACACTTAATAGTATTAATCATTTGACACAACATACATTTCACAATATTTCCCACTCATCCTCTGCAATTTCTAAATACAGTTCAACTTTTAACAAACGTTCCTTGTTATTTATCATACACTCCAATGTTTTCTCGACTTTCAATATTTTCTTTTCCTTTTTATCTGTTAGAAAGAAATGGTTTGTCAATCTTTCCTTGGTTATCATTCCTCATGACATCCAATGTTTCTTACAACTTGGAGAAAATTTTGCTTTACGGGAACAAAAGTAACATAATTTTCGAATGCATTAAAAGCATTGAAAATAATATCCGTAAATTTCCCATAGATAAGAGGATAGACGTCACAAACCACTCAATACCGATCCTTAATAATGCATCCTCGTCTCTTTTCACTCATCTATTGACTAAAAACTATCGTATTGAGAAACAGTAACAAAAAAGTCACGGTAGCCCTGGACAAAGATTTTTTATATTTAACAAATTAATGACATGTTTCACGACAAAGAGATTTACGAAATTATTAAAAAAGATCCCACCAGAAAACTTACAACGTTATCTCTTATAAAATTGTTATCAGAATGGAAAAGATGCAACTACATTAGTGATTCTCAATATAAACAATTATTTAATACAAAGGGGTATCTTCGAGGGTTTATGCGATGCCGAAAATATATAAACCGAACTGTCCGTTCAGGATCATCGTTTCCTCGATAGGCAGCCCGCTGTATGCCTTAGCAGCTTATTTGAACAATAGAATGTTTGAGTCAATTCCGAAAGCGGACAATCACATAAAATACAGCTTGAATTTGTCGATAAGTTAAGAGGATTACATATAGAACAAAATCATAAACTCATTTCACTAGGTAATGTCTTTATTTACAAACATTCCCATGGACACAGCTTTAGATTGTGTTAGTGACAATTGGTCCTACATCTCAAAAAAGTGCAATGTTACAAAAGTTGATTTTCTGACGGCGGTTCGATTTATTCTCGACTCTACGTATTTTATATTTAACGATGTTATTTACAAACAGAGTTTTGGGCCCTATGGGTTCTTCATTGTCACTCATTATTGCGGACTTGGTGATGCAAAGACTGGAGAGAATACATTAAGTTTGTAGCAGGTGTACAAGTATGAAATGCGGATTTGAGAAAACAGATGGCGCATCAATGCAGTGTGTGGTATAAAGATTTGACTGTTATGCCATTTTGAAATGTCATCAACAAGTGTCAGACGCGCACGAGTGATAAATTGAAAAAGTGTTTGCATAGTGTTGTGTTGCTGTGTTCGATATGTCGAAATTTATACCAAACAAAGAGCATTCGCGGACAGCATTAATTTTTTGTTTTTATTTGAAGAAAACTGCTGCTGAATCATACCGATTACTTCGAGAAGCTTATGGTGAACATGCTTTATCGCAAGATACGTGTCAATGATGGTTTCGGCGTTTTAAAAGTGGTGACTTCGATGTTGCAGACAAGGAACACGGAAAACCGCCAAAAAGGTACGAAGATGTGGAATTGCAAGCATTGTTGGACGAAGATGATTCACAAACACAAAAACAACTCGCAGAGCAATTGAGTGTTAGTCAACAAGCTGTTTCCAATCGCCTACGAGAGATGGGAAAGATTCAGAAGACCGGAAGATGGGTACCGCATGAGTTGGACGGCAGGCAGATGGAGAGGCGCAAAAACATGTGAAATTTTGCTTGCACGTTACAAAAGGAAGTCGTTTTTGCATCGTATCGTTAGTGGGGATGAAAGGATTTATTTTGAGAATCCCAAGCGCAAAAAATCATGGGTAGACTCAGGCGCACCATCCACATCGACCGCAAGACCGAATCGCTTTGACAGAAAGACGATGCTCTGTGTTTGGTGGGACCAGAAGGGTGTGGTCTATTATGAGCTGTTAAAACCTGCCGAAACGGTTAACGCTGGACGCTACCAACAACAATTGATCGATTTGAACCGTTCGCTGCTTGAAAAAAGACCAGAATACCAAAAGAGACAACACAAAGTCATTTTTCTTCATGACAATGCTCCATCACATACGGCAAAACCAGTTCGCGACACGTTGGAAGCACTCAGCTGGGAAGTTCTACCCCATGCGGCTTACTCACCAGACTTGGCTCCTTCCGATTACCACTTGTTTGCATTGATGGGTCACGCACTTGCTGAGCAGCGCTTTGGTTCGTACGAAGATGTGAAAAAATGACTCGATGAATGGTTCGCGGCAAAGGGGGAAGATTTTTACTGGCGTGGTATTCACAAATTGCCCGAAAGATAGGAAAAATGTGTAACTAGCAATGGAGCATACTTTGAATAAAGCTCTTTTTATCATTCTTCCGAATTTAACGTGTTTTTTTGGGAAAAAAATCCGCATTTCATACTTGTACACCTGGTATAATGACCAGTTCGATTCTTTTTTACTATCGATATGTCGATGATGTATGCGCTGCAGTACCATTATTCATTATTGACTCCATGTTTAATAGTTTTAATTCGGTATATCTTCGTCTTCAATTCACGATTGAATCTAGAGATGAATCATTGAATTTCCTAAATGTAAAAATTACAATTAAAAATAATATATTAACACTTGATTGGTATCAAAAACCTAGTTTTTCTGGGAGATATTTAAATTTTTTCTCAAATTATCCCAAAAAAGAGGTACAATCATTAAATTAACAGATAGAGCCATCTTATTATTTGATCCCGATTTCCACGATAAAAATCTAACAAGTATAATAAATATCTTACTAGAGAATGACTATTCTCTCAAATTGATTTTTGATACAATCAATAGCAGAGTTAAAAACATTATGGTTAGAAATACAGAATTACATGATCATTCAGACGAAGTTAATGATTCATCGATAGTTCCATCGTGATTTACTGTAATCTACATTCAGAACTTGTCAGAAAAATTTAATCAATTTAATAGAAAAGATATTAGAGTTTCTTGTTATAGCACAAACAAACTAAGTAAGTATATAAAGATCCTTGACTTTATATGTCGAAAAACAATGTTTTTTATAAAATTATGTGTAATGATTGCGATGCATCATATGTAGGACAAATAAGTAGACAGTTAAGAACACGAATCGCAGAATATCGGAACCATATAAGATGGTACACATCTACATAATTAGTGATAACATAGATTAAATTTTATGAATTTGATTGGAATAATATTAAAATATTAGACAAAGAACCTTGCTATAACAAATGTTTAATCTTAGAGATGTTTCACATTAAAAAGCAAAATAACAGTCTTAATCTCCAAACAGATATAGAAGGCTTACATAGATAATACATTCCAATTATAAATAAAGTTTGACTTTGCGTCACTAAGCCAACAGTATATTGATTATTTTTCTCTTAGTCAATGCTGTGGTGATCGTCGTTAGCTTTACAACGTTAATTTTACTCTTTAACAAATTTTTACTTCTCTATAGTTTAATTCATTTACAGAATATTTTAATTAATTATATATTATATATAGTTTATATATAGTATTGTAAATAT
>NW_017305436.1:474515-502471 GCF_001594115.1 Trachymyrmex septentrionalis
ATATATAGTATTGTAAATATTAATAATAATGGAAACAGCTCCGATAATCGTGACCTTAACATATGTTGTCAAAGTCACGACCCTGAATAACCTCCAACAGGTTTTAACCGTCGCTTGTTCTCCGTTAAAAAGTTATTAACAAAAAAAATTTGAAAAAATAACATTTTATTTCTGCTAAATATAATATTGAAAAATATCAGTAAATGACTGAATAATGTTAAATGAACACTGAATATCTATGTAGAATTATCTAACGATTTTAACGAATACAATTCGCTTATTATTTCGAAAAAATGTTCAATACATTTGTCAAAAGTATATAGTCTTTTGAACAAAAATTCAGCTATATAATGTTCATAATAATACTCTCGTGTACCAAAACGCGGAATGTTAGCACATATTTCTTGCCACGATCTCTCAATATTTTGTGTATGAGTCTCTGTATTTGGATCTACAAAATTTTCGGAATGATTAACCACTCGATGAATATAGTTTTTATTTCATACAACATCATATCCACGTCAACAATCACTATGAATGATTAATTCTTGAGAAATATGCTTTCGAATTAGTGGTATTAACGTTTCAGAACATCGATTTTCCACAGGTATAATAAAAACATTTTTATTTTTATGTTCAATACCACCAAAAATCCACTGTTCTTTCACAATACGACCTTTATTAAACTTTTTTTTTCCAATTTTGACTTCATCTATTTCCACAATTTTGTCTGGTCCGCCAATTTGTTGTTCCTCTTTTTTCAACCAATTACATAGCAACTATAAAAAAGAAAATAGCACAAAAATATATTTACATAATATAAATATGAACATGTTATATAAATATTAATTTATCTCTCTACAAAAATTTGTCCAATCAACGACAGTTGGATCGTTAATATTCAATGCACTACACGTAAATGATTGTCATGGTATTCTAATTATTACGAAATAAGCAATAAATCGATATTGTTATTATATTCAAATGAGCTTTAGAAAACCAAGTACACTCGTATGTAATATACTTATTTTAAAATTACACATTTTTTGTTGTCGTTTTCTTCCACGTACAGTTTTATAATAAAGGGTGTCCCAAAATTAACGCAAGATTTGAATTAAATAGAAAACACAGTTTTTAGTCTTTTGATTGTTATTTTTTTATTGAATCATAAAGTACATAGGATAGGGTTATTTGTGGAATAACACATCGGGCAAATGGCCTCCACGGCTTTGCATGCACATACGCACTCGTTTGTCGAAATTTTCCATGACCATTTTGCATAAATGTGACTGAATTTCGTTGATGCAGCGTTGAATCTCCTCCTTTAATGCACGGGTGGTTGTGGGCTTGTTGACATAGACCTGTGATTTCAAATAACCCCATAAAAAGAAATCTAATGGTGTTAAATCACACGATCTAGGGGGCGATTTTGGCGATTAACAAAGCCATCAAGGTGAAAATGTGCTTCATCGCTTAGGATGATTTTGCTCGAAAAATCAGCATCCATTTGTTGATGTTCAATAATCCATTTTCACGCTCCATTTTCACTAACCCTAAACTGTCAGCTGTTAAATTGTTTTTTTTTTTGGGTTGCCAACACTTTACTGCACAAATAGCGGCAAATTCAAATCTTGCGTTAATTTTGGGACACCCTTTATATATGACTACAGTGCAAAATTAAATTTTCATATACATCATTTGGATATGTTAAGATATTTTCACATTTTGAACGTTGAACACTTCCACGAATTACTTTTTTTACTTATCAAATATTCCATCCAACTGTCCAAATTATATGTTAAGTGCAAAAATTTATGAAGATGCATAATACAATCAATTTATCACTTGTACAAATATATTCAGAATGAGGAGTAGCAACTGTATGCTTTCTGTTTGAAGAACTGAGTAAGACTGTACGTGAAAATTTGTAAATATAAACGCGATGCCCACCAAAACAAATGAACAATATAATCATGTGAAATAGTTGGATCACGCGCCCCTTTGCAGGGGGGGGGGGAGAGAGGAGTGAGAGTCGAAAGTGGAAGTCGTGCGCCTCTAAAGCAGGGGGAGGAGAGGTGAGAGTCGGAGGTGAGAGTCGTGCGCTTCTAAAGCAGGGGGAAGGAGGGGTGAGAATCGGAGGTGAGAGTCGTGCGCTCTTGAAGCAGGGGGAGGAGGGATGAGAGTCGGAGGTGAGAGTCGTGCGTTCCTGAAGCAGGGGGGAGGAAGGGTGAGAGTCGTGCTCCCTCGAAGGTTAACTTTGTAGAAACACTGAGTCATTGCTTTAAAAACATAAATTCACTACTTTACAAGCAAATTCACTACTTTACAAACAAATTTACTATTTTTCAAACAAATTCACTGCTTTACAAAGCAGAGGAAGGGGGGTAAGTGTTACTTTGCGTAGAAAGTTCTTACGTAAGCAAGGAAAGGTATAGAATAGCTTTTAATAAAGGGTGTCCCAAAATGACCTGACATTTTAATTTATTAATAAAACATATTATTTATTTGAAAAGTATACATGTTTTTAGTTTAATATAAAGTACAAACATGGAGGTTATATGTGGAACACAATATCCGATAAATGCCGCCTCGACTCTGTTTGCAAACGTTCATTCTTTTGACAAAATTTTCAATGACATTTTGGCATAATTGCGGATTAATTTCATTAATGATACGTCTAATTTCTTCCTTCAACTCCGGAATGGTCTGTGGATCATTGGCATACACTTTTCCTTTCAGAAAACCCCAAAGAGAGAAGTCCAATGGCGTCAAATCGCACGATCTTGGTGGCCAATTCACATCGCCGCGGCGCGAAATAACACGACCATGAAACTTCGTCTGCAATAACTGCATTGTTTCGTCCGCAGTGTGGCAGGTTGCACCATCTTGTTGAAAGAATATGTCTTCCAAGTCTATGCCGTTCAATTCTTCCCATAAGAAGTTGGTTATCATGTCACGATAACGAACACCATTGACGGTAACCGCATTTCCCGCAGCATTCTCGAAGAAGTACGGCCCAATCACTCCTCCAACCCAAAATCCGCACCAAACAGTGACTCGTGGTGGATGCATGGGAAGCTGTTGGATCACTTGTGGATTTTCAGTCCCCCAAATTCGACAGTTTTGTTTATTCACGTACCCATTAAGTTGAAAATGCGCCTCATCGCTGAAGATGATTTTCTTCGAAAAATCACCATCGATTTGTTGATGCTTCAATATCCAATTGGCGAATGTACGGCGCTGCGCATGGTCTGCTGGTTGCAGTTCTTGTGTCAATTGGATCTTGTAAGCACGTAAATGCAGATCTTTCGTCAAAATTCGCTGCACAGAGGATCTTGAAATGTCCAATTGCTGAGCACGATGGCGAATCGAGGTGGAAGGACTTTCGTCAACACTCGCACTCACTGTGGCTATGTTTTCATTCGACCGACCAGTACGAGAACGGCCACTGCTTTTCGCGGTTAAAAGTGAGCCACTAACCTCAAATTTTCTATTAAATTCACCACAGTATTGCGAGATGGTGCGTTATGATGACCAAAAGACGTGCGGACTTTTCGAACCGTCTCTGCAAAATGTTCACCATATTTGTAGTGGATTTTCACAATTTCTATGCGTTGCTTGATCGTGTAATTCTCCATAACCTCAATACTTCCAGATGCCAGTTGTTAAAGGTTAGTACGTTACGTTCGCTGCAAAAAAAATGGCGCGCAATTTAAAATGTCAGATCATTTTGAGACACCTTTTATTATATAAAACAGGAATAAATCGTTACTTTTTCAAACCTTTTTTGTTGATAACTTTTTAACGAACGAGCGACGGCTAAAACCTGTTGAAGGTTACTCAGGATTATGACCTTGACAACATATGTCAAGATCAAGATTATCGGAGCTGCTTCCGTTATTATTAATATTAACCCATATACGAGGTCTGTTCAAAAAGTATCGCGAATTTCCGCGGGTTACGTATATTCGATTTTCGATTTTTTGTGGCGTTATGTTGGTACTCATGTCTCTCACTTATGCCGACAAGTTCGGCCATTTTGAATGTTCAGTTAATTTTTGACAGCTGCTTTGCTTGCACGTGTTTTGGCTCGTCTTCGATTTTTGCCTATTCCAAAAAATGGATCAAAGAATCTGTATCAAATTTTGTGTGAAAAACAAAATTAAGTGCGCGGACGCATTCCGAATGTTGACTGTGGCATATGGTGAAGCTACCTTGGACCGAAGCAACGTTTATCGGTGGTACAAAATGTTCTCAGAGGGCCGAGAAGATGTGAACGACGAAGAGCGTGCCGGACGCCCGAGCACGTCAACAACAGACGAAAACATTGATGAAGTGAAGAAAATAGTATTGGCCAATCGGAACGGTCAATAAGGAATATTACCTGCAAGTTATGCGCAATTTGCGCGAAGCAATCCGCCAGAAACGCCCGGATTTGTGGAAGAACAAAAATTGGCTTTTGCACCATGATAACGCCCCTGCTCACACATCGTTGCTTGTGCGCGAATTTTTGACCAAAAACAACACACTAATGATGCCGCAGCCACCGTATTCCCCAGATCTGGCCCCCTGTGACTTTTTCTTGTTCCCGAAACTGAAGAGGCCCATGAGACGACGCTACGCTACGATTGAGGAGATAAAGACGGCATCGAAGGAGGAGCTGAACAAGATCACAAAAAATAATTTTTTGAAGTGCTTCGAGGATTGGAAAAAACGTTGGCACAAGTGTATATCTGATGGGGATTACTTTGAAGGGGACAAAATAGATATTCATGAATAAATAAATAATTTTTGAAAAAACACAAAATTCGCGATACTTTTTGAACAGACCTCGTATATAATTATGACTATCATATTTATTTTATTTTTGACTTCGACTTTACACTTTATCACATTGAGTACGAGAGTTAATCATTGACGAGCATCCCATCCTCGTGATGCAACTCAACACTTTTTACTAGATCGGTGAGTCCTATTGAGGTGACATTTGTGCTTGCCTGTCATGTTAAAAACACTAAATTGCATATAATTTATATGCATTTATATGCAAATTTGCGTAATTTTACCAGAATATCTAGAACTTCTAATCAACCGCTTTGACGAGCAGTTCCTGTTCCTCTGATGGTCTTCTAGTTCTTCATTATTATTCACATGTCTACATACGAGCGCTCCTATCTTGAACATGTTGACATCTTTGCGAATTTTTATATGACTTTTGTACATCTGAAGAGGGTCTAATACAAAGGCCGAAACATATATATCTTAATATTTATTTATTCTAGATTAGGAACTAATATTGTAATTTATAGAGATTATCATGTATTTAATTTTTACGTTATAAAGATATTAAATCTAACTCTTACATGCTCTTTCACAACAAACATTATCGTGATATATATAGACTAGAAAAATAATATTATATATACGTATGCATACAAAGTTAAATTCGCAACAAAGATTTCTACAAAAAAATATTTGTACGACGGGAAATACTGTAGAACCAGGCATTACTATATTAATAGAGTATTCATAATAGGTAATTGCGTACTTACAAAATATTTGCTAATATAGAATTGAAAGCAAGTTTCTATATCTATATAAAATAATCTACTGCAGCTGCCAATTGCTAGCATTTAATTTGTTTGTCATGATACTTTAACATAAAATATTTGAGAATATTACTAATATATTAGAAAAAATCTTAATCCTTTTTGGATTATAATTACAATCATACATTAAAAAAAGCTCTTAAATGAATAAAAAGATAGATTGAGTTAATTAAATGTATACATATATACTCGTAATATTACGTGCTGTCATAAATATAAGTAGTTATTTCAATTCTTGTTATTGACTTAATTTAAGTTTTTTTATTTGTAACAATAACATATCAATTTGACTTAAGGACATATAATGATAAATTAACCCCTATTAACCTGGACCCTCACCAGCGCAAATTGAGTTGAGACATGATAACAAATTTATTGCTATTTTGTTGTTAATTTGTTGTTCTAGAGCAGTGTTCGGACACTAGATACACATTTCGGTCTGGATATCAATCATGTGCATGTATGTGTACACCCAAGGATTTCGATTCTTTCCCTCGGTTACTTTTTTGAAACTTCCAAAAATTCAGGTTATTTCGTCTTTACGTCAAATTTAGTTGTAAGCGAACGTAAGGTTTAGTCGTGTCGTTAATCGCACACGGATTATGAGCATTAATATAGAAAAGTGGTCATTTCTCAGTTTGTGAAAATTTCCGAATCGAATAATTAAAATTTATATTTAATTCAATATTTTTATTTGATTGTAACTTTTCGTAACTGCATTCTTTTTTCCAATACTAATTTTTTTTTTATTGGCTTGAATTTGCAGCCAAACTTTTAGTATGCTACTAATCCTTTTTTGCGTTGTTTTTAATAATATATGCTAGATTTCCTATAATCCTTTAAATGTCTTAAAATTTACATATCTTACATTTGAAAGTTTTCCATTCTCATCTGGAAAATTGAGAAAAATCAGGGAATTTTAAAATTTATTTTCTGTGGCAATCCTGATTTTAGAAAACGAGCATTTGCATAAATATAATATGTGAAGTCAAACATGGAGAAAATATAAAAACCAAAATTTCTGAGAGATAGATAATCTAATGCATTAAAAAAAAAAAAAATCCACTCTTTTCTGTTCGCGTTTTTAGAGAAAGATTGCAAATCACGAAATTTTTTCTGAAGATCTAGGTTTTGTTTCTCGATTTGCGCTGTGAAAGGATTTTCAAAAAGGATTAAATCTTTCCTAAGGATATCAAAATCTTTGAAACGTATCAAATTGGTTTATTAGGGATTCTATTAAAAATAAATATTTTTGAAAATTATAATTTATACCATGTTTTTCGAAGATAATTTGGCAAGATAAATAAAAATAAAATATATTATTTTTTATTTGATTTTTAAACAATTTTCTTTAAATGAATCGATGTGAAAAATTAATTGTGAATAGTTAGTTTTTTTGCAGCTTTAGATTTAAATTATTTAAGTAATTTGTTAGAAAAACAAGCTTACAGACAGAGTCTAAATCTTGAAAAAAAGATTGGAATTCATTATATTTTACATTGGATACATCTTGCAAGAAAAGGAAGATCTTTTTTCTTATAGCAAAAAATTTTTTTAGACTAAGCTATCGAACATTGCAATACAGAGACCCAGCTGTATAATCAGGATGTTTTCTATCAGGAAAAACTTGGAATTTTTAGGGAATTTTTTTATCTTTGAAAATCCTGGAATTCTCATGGAATTTTGTTGAAATTGTCAGAGAAATTTTTCGAATTCTATTTTTAAATTTAAATTTTATTTTGTTCATCAAAATCATTTCTTTGATCATTTTTTGATAAATAATGCAAGTTTGACTAAACTAATGTCAGATAGCCAATTAGCCGTTTGTAGTATGCTAACAACATGTGAAGGGATAATACGTAGTCTACAATAGAAGTCATAGTGATCGTAAAGTCTGAAATTATTAGAAATTAACCAGCAGAGGAATTTAACTTAACGCCAATTTTGTTGATATCAAATTTTTTATATAGAATTTAACTTGATTAGTTAAGATTGTAACATCTAAGTTTTAAGTTTTTATTTGATACCTATATTAATTTTTTTCGAAGAGTAATAATTTTTAACAGAGAATTAAAGTTGCCATTTCTTGGGTTGTGGAACAAGAAAACTTTTAATAAGATATCCTTGAAGAAAACTACTATTAATTGGGTTGGATACTTTGGTTTTATTTGAAAAGTACATATTCTTAGCGCTTTTTTTAAGGAGATAAGTTTGTACTGATATCACACATTTTGTAGTGATGAACATCTTTATAAACAATTTAACTTATAATTGACCTCAAGAAATGAATTTTGAATGTGTCTGTACGAAATTTGGAGAGAGAAAATTGGTCTCTATTGATCCTTTTTCTTTGTGAAATAATTTTTATATAATAAGTTTTAAAGGAGAATTAAAATATAATTATTTAAGTCGATAAATACGTCAAGACGATGGTCATCTGTATTTTCCGAAGAATAATAATTAACAAATACCAGTGTATAATTTGTATTCTAAGAAATGGATCATGCCGCTACTTCGACGTGTCCCTAGCAACGCGCTGTTTACATGATGACAAGCGCAGGCGTGCTCTGATTTTGTTCTAACCGTCGGAATAATCGTTGTGCTATACCACTCTTTAACAAATTCTTAATAAACTGTTAATCAAATCCAAGCAACCTTGGTTTACTCTTAAATAAGCAAGTATATCTGCCCTTAAGCCGCAAGCCGGATTTTTCAACTCAGAAGTGGGATAATCAAACGGTTTTTGGATCCTTGAGATTTGCAATTTGCCTTTGAAGTCGTTAATGGAGTAATTAAGTCCGACGCCTTTACATCGTTTTATATTGTTTGTCTGGCAGGCTTGACTTGGATTTATGGCAAAAGTCCGTCATTACACAATTTCAAGAAGGAAGGTTCGCTTAAAAGTCAGCAATTTAACAATTTTGATTGAACATTGACGATTCGAAGTAGTTTGATCCTTTTGCATCGTCATATCATTTATGAATCGAAGTTGCTTGTGTGGACGAACTTTCCATAGAAGATCTCAAGAAAGAAGCGTAGCTATGGATTTGTTCCTGTTTCTTCCCGAGATCAGTTAATTGATCAAATTATGCCGCATCTGGAATGAAATAATCCTCTTACTGATTTTTGGTCACACGTCTACTAATGAGTTGACTTCCATCGGCACACAGACGTCTACGTTTCATCAATCCTTTCATACGGGTTGTACATCTACTATGGAATCTAATCCTCCTGATTTTTTGATTCTTCGATGCATCAGATGTTTAGCTTCTTCTCGGAACTTTTGAAGCAACAGAGCAAGTTGATGCAGAGGCAACAAATTCAGTTTATGCAGCAGGTGACTCAGATGGTTTCTTTGATTCGAATCATCAACTCAAGCCCTCAAGATCTGTTTACTCCAACTTTCCCTGATCCATCCGAGGCAGCTGCTCTTAAAGATAATACGACTTATGTCTATTCATCTAGGTGTTTTGGGCAGAAAGAAATCAAATTCGACAAATAACGGATCATCTTTTATAGGGAGACATAATTAAGCCTAGTATTTCTCCATAATGTGCAAGAATTATTCCTGTAACGAAAAAGAATGGTTCTATGCGTTTATGTATAGATTTACGTTTGTGTATTCATTAAATGAACGTGTTGTTAAACAAAAATATTCCTTTCTTTTGATCGAGAATTATCTTGCTTGCCTTAGCAATAAGAAAGTTTTCACATTACTTGATTTTAAAGACGTTTTTCACCAGATTGATGTACATCCAGATCATATGAAATATTTTGCCTTTGCAATTCCGGATGGTCAATTTGAATATTCTAAACTTTCTTTTGGTTACTTTTTTTTGGTTGGTACTGTGAAGTAACTGCTCAGCTCCGGCTGAGTCTAAAAAAAGAATGATTCAAATTTTTCAGCCACTCGTGAAGACAAGATTCTTATTTATATAGATGATATTTTAGTGCTGTGTGTTTATGTCGAAGAGAACTTATCTGTTTTGAAAGAGGTACTTTTGTTATTGAAACGATATAAATTTAAATTGAATTATAAAAAAATGTCATTTTCTCAAATTTAAAATAGAATATTTAAGTTATATTCTTTCTCCTTCAGGAATTACATTAGGTGAACGTCATGTAAAGGCTATGAGTAACTTTTCTAAGCCTACGAACGTTACTCAAACTCAGCGTTTTCTTGGTCTTACTAATTTCTTTCGAAAATTTATTAAAGATTATGCTTTAAAATCCCGTCCTTTACACAATTTATTACGAAAAGTATCATTCAATTTTAATGATGACCATGTACAAGCTTTATTAACCTTAAAAAAAGAGTTAACCTGCTACTTAGAGTTCTCCGATTGTACAATCCTTTGACAGAAAGTGAACAGAGTTACATACGGACGCGAGTGCATTGGCATTGACTGCTATACTTGTTCAAAAACAAGACACAGGAAAGTGGGCTCCTATTGTTTACTTTAGCCAAGTCACGAATTCAGCTGAGGCTAGATATTACATTACTCTATAGTTTCGAGTTGGAGATGTTGGATAGTTAAGGCAATTGAGCACTTTCATATTTTCTTCTACAAGTCTTGAGTTTACTGTCGTAATTGATTGTCATGTTCTGGTTTACGGTAAATAGAGCACATTTAAATCCCAGGCTAGATGGACTCTTAGATTACAGAATTATAGATTTAAAGTCTTACACCGACTTGGATGGACTTGGACGGATTACTCAAAAGATGGTACACATTGACGTTCTCAGCAGCAATCATTCTCAGCAGATGTTCCGATATTCTAGTCGAATCATTGTTTCTTGAGAGAGAAAGAGAGAGAGAGAGAGAGAGAGAGAGAGAGAGAGAGAGAGAGAGAGAGAGAGAGGGAGAGGGAGTGAGAGAGGGAGAGGGAGAGAGAGAGAGAGAGAGAGATGAATTAAAACAATTACTAGATCCTAAGATCAAGGAAATTGCCAAACAACTAGAATTTTCCGAAATCATCCGAAATTCGAATTGATTTGTGGTCTGATGTAGGTAAGAAATTAACACAATAAAGGTGTTAATTTCGCGTTTTATGTTCCTGAATGTATGATTGAAAATGTAATTAGAGCATATCATGACGATCTAGCTCATTGTGGTTTAGAAAAAGCAGCACAGGGACTCAGTGAACATTACTGGTTTCTGTTCTCCTTAAACATATTTACGATCATATTAGTAATTGTGTGACATGTTTGACTTCTAACATAGGTTTTAAATCTAGTGAAGACAAAATGCAAATTTCCTATATTCCCACTGAGCCTTTTCAGATCTTACATATGGATTATTTTGGTCCTTTGTTGTGAGTCTAGTAAGGGTTCCATATTTTGGTTATTATCGATGCATTTACGCGATATATTTGACTTTTTTCTTCTAAGTCAACAGTTTCTAAATAAATCATTAAGTATCTCACTTCTTCATTTCTTATTCTTGGAAACTCAGATAAAATTGTGTTTGATAGTGGTACTGCTTTTACCTTTCATGAATTTGCTGATTTTCTGAACTATAAGAATATCAAACATGAACTTATCGTCGTAGCTGCTCCTTGGACCAATAATTTGGCCGAAAGAGTAAATCGTTTTCTAAAAACATCCTTAAAGAAATTTGTTGACGATTAGTATGATTGGGAATGCCTTATGAAACTGTGCAATACGTATTTAATAATACGCAATATTCGGCGTTTAAGGCTTCACTCTCTAAATTATTATCGGATACGATCAGCGTAATCATTCAGATGTTGAACTGATCAAATTTTTGAATGAGATTACAGGTATGGAAAAATATTTTTTTTCAGAAAGAGAAAAAGCAGAGACTTAGCTCTCAATGTTGCAGACAAATTTAAATCCTATAACAAATTATGTTATAACAAACATTATCGTAAATCTTTATCTTATAAACCGGGAGATTTAATTATGATCAGAGATGAAGCTCTTAAAACTGATGATTGTAGAAAATTGAAATCAAATTTCGAAGGTCCATTTAAGGTTACTAAAGTTCTGGACAAGAACCGTTACGTAGTTATACCTGGTTCGAGCATTACCTCTACAGCCTATAACTCAATTCTCTCACCTGATCGAATGAAACTATGATTTATGAATAGAGTGTTACCTGAAAATGTCTAAGTTATTGTTGTGCTAAGTTTAAATTCTGTTACGTTCTATCAAAGACATTATTGATTTCACTAAGATATTTGTAAGACTTTTAGTTTATGTTCAGTTATTTAATTTTTTAAAAGGTTTTGTATTTTTAATATTTCATGGATTTTTGTAGTTAATAACTACAATTTTAACTTATTATTAATGTTTATCTTATAAGTGATTTTATTGTGAAACATTTTGTAAACACGTATGAAATCGTAAATTTAAATAGTGTTCAGATCGTACACTTTGTTAGGACTGGCCGAACTGTAAGAAACGGATAATATCACGTCGCTATTCCGGCGTGTCCCTAGTAACGCACGATTTATATGATGACAGGCGCAGCCGTGCTCCGACTTTTGTTCTAACCGTCAAAATAATCGGACCGCTCTCTAACAAACTCTTAATAAACTGTTAATCAAATCCAAGCAACCTTTGTCCGCGTTTTATTCTTAAGCAAGAGTATATCTACTTTCATGCCGCAAGCCGGATTTGTCAGTATATATATTAAATTTTATGTATATCTTCGTTTCCATTATTTTAAATATTACTTGTTATATTCATTATTTTATATAAAACAAGATTGAGTTATAAATAAATGGAGATCAAGGACGAACAAGTCGCATTTTTATTATCATTTTTAGCTTAGTTAACGAATACAGAGTATATAATATCGTTTCCATCCGATCTCCTTTTGTTTAATATTAAATTAGAAATAAATGAAGATCCAGGTCGAGAATAAATCACTTTGTCATCTTCTGACTTAGTTAACAAATATCAGCGTATAATTTCGTTTTCATTTGGTCTCCTTTTGTTAAATATTAATTATAAACAAATAGATATAAATTACTTTTTATTATTATTTCCTAGGTTAGTTAAAAATTATCAGCATATAAAGGGTGTCCCAAAATTAACGCAAGATTTGAATTTGCCGCTATTTGTGCAGTAAAGTGTTGGCAACCCAAAAAAAAAAAACAATTTAACAGCTGACAATTTAGGGTTAGTGAAAATGGAGCGTTACACGATAGAACAACGTGTGTTCATTATTCAACAAATGGATGCTGATTTTTCGAGCAAAATCATCCTAAGCGATGAAGCACATTTTCACCTTGATGGCTTTGTTAATCGCCAAAATTGCCGCTTTTGGGGTACGGAGAACCCACATGTGATTGTCGAAAAACAAATGCATCCACAACGTGTCACTGTTTGGTGTGGATTTTGGGCTGGAGGCATCATTGGACCATACTTTTTTGAAAATGAGGCTGGTCAAGCAGTGACTGTTACTGGTGCTCGATATCGCTACATGATAACACAGTTCTTTCTGCCGAAATTGGATGATATTGATGTGGCCAATATGTGGTTTCAACAAGACGGTGCCACATGCCATACAGCTCGTGAAACAATTCAGTTACTGCATGAGACGTTTCCAGGTCGTGTACTCTCTCGTTTAGGTGATCAGAATTGGCCCCCTAGATCGTGTGATTTAACATTAGATTTCTTTTTATGGGGTTATATTTGAAATCACAGGTCTATGTCAACAAGTCCACAACCACCCGTGCATTAAAGGAGGAGATTCAACGCTGCATCAACGAAATTCAGCCACATTTATGCAAAATGGTCATGGAAAATTTCGACAAACGAGTGCGTATGTGCATGCAAAGCTGTGGAGGCCATTTGCCCGATGTGTTATTCCACAAATAACCCTATCCTATGTACTTTATGATTCAATAAAAAAATAACAATCAAAAGACTAAAAACTGTATTTTCTATTTAATTCAAATCTTGCGTTAATTTTGGGACACCCTTTAATTTCGTTTCCGTTTGATTTCCTTTTGTTAAATAATGAGTTATAAACTATTGGAGATCGATATCGAATAAATTGCTTTGTCATTATCATTTCCTAGCTTAGTTAACAAATACCAGTGTATAATTTCATTTCCGTTCGATCTCCTTTTGTTAAATATTAAGTTATAAATAAATAGAGATCCAGGTCGTTTTTTCATTATTATTTCCTAGTTTAGTTAACAATTACTAGCGTAATTTCCATCATCAATCACACAATTTTAGGCGATAGAGATATTATGACAAGCGCCTCGCACCGCGCACACCGCCTCGAGCCTCTAAACGTCATAACTTGAACGTGCAAGTATCCGATCAGCGCCTCTGTGCTAGACGATGCAACTGTACATTCTGGGATCTGGTCGACGACAATTATAACGATCTGAATCTGATGATCTGAATAGTTACTGATCCGAACTTTGCATCGTAATATCTCCACTCGTAGAGTATATACATAGAGAAAAAATAAAAACACTTTCATCATATATTCCGAGCGGATGCAATCGATTGAGCACACTTAGGACTTGATCGGTTCAGCCCATATGCGGGATCTATAATAGAAGTCGTAGCGGTCGTAGAATCTTAAAGTCGTAGAAAATTAATCAATCACAGTCGAATATGAGAAGAATAATCGATTGTGATTGATCAGTTCTCTACGACTTAAGATCTTACGATCACTACGACTTCTATTATAGACCCCGCATTATTGAGATTCAATAATCTCGATTCCTCATAACTCGCCGACTCATGTAAAGGAGGCACGGTAGTGTCGCTGTGCTTAACTTAGCGCTGAGACACTATCGTGTCTCTAGATACATAATTTTGAGTAACAAAGTATCGCAGAACTTTTCCTCCAATCCAATATTATGGGAAAATTATACTATAAAATTTTAAATATGATCTAATTTTATTGATTATGAAAGACATAGATAAACTTATAGAATCTTAATAAACTAGATATATTAAATAATGATATTCAATTTGAAAATAATAGCTTTATTTCTAGAAACTTGTTCCTAAATTGTTTTAGCTTCCGAATTTAGATGTTATTATTGTAGTAGAAATCAATACAAAACTTACCTTTTTAAAAAAGGTAGAAAAAGGCACTAAGAATGCGTATTCTTCTGAGAGGAATGTACTAAATTAATTAATTCATATATTGTTTATTCATAAGAAGACGTAGAACACTACAAAATGCATGATACCAGTATAAATAAATTTATCTTTTCAAGAAAAGGTGAAAAAGCGCTGTAAGTACATGTTCTGCAAAAAAAATTTATTATTAAAAAAATCTAAATTCCATGTAATAATGTGTCTACTAATTTACATATGATGATACGTATTTTTGTATTGCAATTTAAATAACATACGTTAATAGTATTAATAGTATTAATAGTAACTATTAGTACTACAAAACATATTACACTTATAAAGAACTATTTAAAAAAAAAAAGTAAAAAAGGATGCAAACTGTATATATCGAACAAAAGGCTGATATACCAAGTTAAAATTAAAATTAGAGTGATTTGTTAGCATCACATATGATAGTATCTCTAATTTAAAAAAATAAAATCTAAGTGGTATATTTGTCGCTAAGTTAAAATCTCATAAATATGAGTAGACAATACTACTTACTTTGAATGATACGTATCAGGTATATAAAAGATTTGATATCAATAATAGGCGCTAAATTTCCGTTTTAAAAAATTGTTATTTCACTCAATTTAAATTATGATATATGAATCTTGAATAAATTTCTATTGCATGAAATAAAAAAATGATATCTAAATTCCAAGTGAAGTATTTTTATTAATTTGTGTATGGTGGAAATTACGTGTTTTTGTAATATGACATAATTTCATCTTGTATTTGCATCTTTATTTATTTATTTATATATTTTCTTATATATTTTCTATTGTTAACTTTAATGGTACGTATCATTTGTATAAAAGATTTGATATTAACAACTGGCGCTAAGTTAAATCCGAATCAAATTAAATAGAGAATACTATATAATTCAAGTGGTTTTTATAATAAAACCTAAGTATATATATTTGTATTTTTATTGAAGAATCTTCCTATTCCAATTCAAATGGCTTTAATTCTTCTTATATGAAATTTTTATATCGTAATTCACAATAACATAGTACTAAAAACATGAATTTGATATTTTAATAAATATGAAAAATAAACATTCCCATGAGAATAAAAGTACCAGTGTGTGTATACATGCGATTGGATTACAGAGCAAAAGTTACGAAAGTTGTGCGAGCTATTAGAATTAAGTTGAAGACAAATAGGCTTAGACTTATAAGACATGCGTGATGAAAAAGAAAAAAGAAATAATAAACAGTAAACTTTATTTTTATTTAGAGTAAAATTCAGATTAATTTTATTATTACATTATAATTATCTTTTATCATTAATTTTTATTAATTTTTCTTCAAATTTAAAAACTTTTATTAAATTTATTAAAACAGAATAATTTTGATAAATGTGATAACACGTTATACATTTTCAATTTTAAATATACAATTTAGTAAATGTTATTATGATTTACGTGTTTATGGAATGGAAGATTTTTAATGAGAGATTAACAGCGAAAAACTAAAAAATTTAATTTAAATAAAAAAATTTTTACAATATATAAAAATACTTGGCGCTGCTGGACAACCAAATAT
Organism: Trachymyrmex septentrionalis; assembly: GCF_001594115.1. NCBI lineage: Eukaryota > Metazoa > Arthropoda > Insecta > Hymenoptera > Formicidae > Trachymyrmex > Trachymyrmex septentrionalis. The sequence continues at coordinate 490,796 of NW_017305436.1, forward strand.
AACGATAAAGTACTAAAACATAAATGCAATAGTAACATAGGTATTAAGAAATACACAATTTTTATTATACTGGAGATTATTCTTATTTTCATTTTTGCATTAAAAATTTATTTTTACATTAAAATGAAAATAACAACCTCCAATGGCTTTGATCTTGATAAGTTATCCAGGATATGATTCTGAATAACATTTAAGAGGTTTTAGTCGGACAGACACCTTGCTTAATGCTAATGCCGGCGGTACTGTAATTTTCAAGCCTTGTAATTTTCAAGCCAACTCGAAATCTACGTAATGAAAAATAACTTTATTAGTGTTTTGAAAAGCTCTTGACATCAGCTATTAGATTCTGTCATCAAAAAAATGTTTCATTAAAAAAAATTGATGTGACCTTGATCTAACTTTGGCGACGCCACCCAAGGTCAAATCAATGATATCTTCTTATGTCCCTCTTAGAACCATACAACTTTTGTTTAAAACATTTTTCTACCATAATTTTCGAAAAATCTTAATGCATTATTTAAAATGGGACTGGACTTCCGAAATTAAAATAATGTAGGAAATTAGGCAAATGAGAATTTGGTGCGTTATTTAATGCACAATCATTAATTCTATGTATATATATAAATTATATTTTTGATTTGCTATACACTCGAACGTTTCGACCACTTCTTGGGATCATCCTCAGCGAAATCAACAAAGAAAAAGAAATATACGAAAGTTTCTACTCTCTTGCGTATCAGACGAGTCCCTCAGCTATGTATTTCCAAATGCTTTACATAAGGTTCAAAACTGGTGACAAATATAATGGAATAACAAATGCCTATAAATTGTTAAGAAGTTGTTAGTCTTTAAATTATTATCAATTGAAAATTATGAAGACTCACCTGAAGAATAAGAGTATGAAATAACAATTTAATTACAAATTAAGCAAGTTTCAATTTTATAAAATTCTTTAACGAGATAACATTGTAGCTATGATCTGTATCATCATCAGAGTTATAATTTAAAAATTATTTGCAAAAATACAAAGGTGAAAAACATAAATAAATAACATTATTTTATATATATAAGAAAAATATTACTAGGAGCTGTGTAAAGTTACCAACAATTGAGAATTAGAACTTATTTAGAATGTCGACATATGCATGATTGAGACATATGCATGATTGAGACATGAATGTCTGATTGTAAATTTCTATTATTTTTTTGCAGTTTGATAAATAACATTTCGGACGTTAAACGTTTATTTAAATATCTTTTGGTATCTATTGGGAGTGTGCATTAATTTTAAGGGATTTTTTTGTAAAAATACGGCTTTATTGTGAAAAAATGGTTAGAAATTGATCATTCAAAATATTGTCCATCGCTAGCCACTACTTTTCTCATCTTTCTGGTAATACAAGTAGATGGATTCCACGTCGAAAGAACGATACATCTTTTGGGGCTATCCACGAATCGACCCATTTTTTGGGATCTTCATAGGAATGGAAGCGCTGCTCAGACAGACCATGAGTTATCGATCGAAATAGATGGTAATCGGAAGGAGCAATATCTGGAAAATACGGCGGGTGTGACATATATAGGACATTCCAGTTAAGCGCTTCTAACATTTTCTTGACCGGTTTCACAACATATGGCCGAGCGTTGTCGTACTGGAAAATTACTTTGTTGTGTCTTTTTTCGCATAATTTGGCCGTTTTTGCTTCAATGCTCGACTCAATTGCATCAATTGTTATTGGTAGCGTTCTCCAGTGATGGTTTCGTTTGGTTGGAGCAGCTCATAATACATTGCATCCAGTTGATTCCACCAAATACAGAGCATGAACTTGGCGCCATGAATATTCGGCTTTGTCATCGATGTTGATGGTTTGTCTGCACCATGATTTTTTGCGCTTCAGATTATTGTAGCGTATCCATTTTTCATCACCCGTCACGATATGATGCAAAAAACTTTTTCTTCTGTGTCTTTGAAGCAACAATTCACAGTTCATTTTGCATCTTTCGACGTCCCTCGGCTTCAACTCGTACGGCATCCAATTTCCTTGCTTTTGAATCATTCCAATGACCTTCAAACGTGGAAATGGTTGATCAACGTTTAATGATTCTGCAAGTTCTTCTTGCGTTTGACTCGGCTCTTGATCGAGTAAAGCTTTCACTTCCTCATCTTCAAACTTTTTCGGCTGGACGTTCTTTGTCTTCCGTATCAAAATTACCTTTTTTATAGCGTCGAAACCAGTACTCATGTTGAAATCGATGGAATATAATCACCATAAGCTTCCGACAACATTTGTTGACTTTCAGCAGCACTTTTCTTCAAATGGAAGCAAAAAAGCAAAGCTTTCTGCAAATTGCATTTTGTTGGCACAAAATTCGATATATTCAATGTTCAAAAAAAATGTTTACACTTCGGCAAAATGCTGAAAACTAAAGCCACATGATGGTGCTTTTAACATGAAGGTAGCAACAATATGGCCCGATATGCGATAGTACTAGTTACGCCATTTCTTGAAAATTCTTTAAAATTAATGCACACTCCCAATAGGATTTTTACATTTGTTCAATCAAATTCGTGATTGTGATGCAATCTATGATCTGTGATTACTGATTGGGCAGTGATGTTTCTATTATATGTGATTTCTATGTTCTGCAATTCTGATTTTTTATCAACCAGACTTTTCCAAGAGATATGCTACACTTGCGACTGTCTAATCGTACGTGAATATCGTCGAGTTCTATATCAAAACTCACCCGAACTGCGGATATAATAAATATGCGTAATTTTAGCGTTTATCATTTTGTATTACGGTATTCTTTTTTTCTCTGATATGTCTTACGTCTGAAGAGGGCTCAATCCGGTAACCGAAACTTGTAACTGTTACTTGTTGTCTTATTATATATATTTTCTTTCTTTTTTATTATTTTTTCTGTATTTTTAATTTATTCCTTCATTTGTATGACTTTTTAAAGAAATGCGTTGACTCTTACTTTGCCCTTGATTTATTGTTATTTATTTTATATTTAAAGAGTCCTTGAATTGTTGTTTATGTATTCTGGTTTTGTGTTTTCTGTGCGTTTGTCTTACATAGGTTGCGTCGCAATCCTTACATGATATTTGGTACACTACATTTTTCTTTGATTCAAAATCAAAAGGAAAGCTCTATCAATCATTCCAATTTTTTTTCTTTTTTCTGTGAAACAGAAGGATGTGAAGACGTAAAATTTACATATTTCTTTAAAACATTGGTTTATGTAATCAATCAAATTTCAGGGTATTGTCATTATTGATGATTGTAATGTCCAAAAAATTAAAAATTTTTCCGCCAATCTCTGCTGTGAATTAAAGTCTTGAATGAAATGAATTAAAAATATTAAGAATTTCAGTAATCATGTTAGAAAGAACCACAATATTGTACATAAATTGGAATTGTAAATTGTAACGTTTTCAGAGTCCTCACTTCCAAATCCTGTAACACCAAGTTCGCCATCACCGGAAACAATGGTGATCCCATGGTAGATCATATGCTTTTCTGTATATTTTCCCACCAACATCAAATGTAAAGAAAATTAAATTAAAAACAAGTCTAAGAGCGATGATAAATTCTTCTTTTAGAATATTACAGTCCCTGGAAATGTTTTGCCATCTATTAGAAATGCTTTCAATAGCTAAGTCAAGCGGAACATTAGTGAAAAGCGAAATGACGTCAAGTGAGATCAGGATATAATTATTGTCAAGTCTAACGTCAGATAAGTTTTCCACTAATTCAAAACTATCCTTTATATAGCTGGAAGCTTCAAGGATATTCTTATGGATAATTTTATTATAATTAATAGGAAAGAAACTGAGGAATATAATGTACTGCCTTTGGAAAGATGATTATTCTCAACGGGTAATTGGGCTGGTGAACCTTAGGTAAAACAAATAATAATAAGTAATGGGCAAAGTAAGTCAACACATTTCTTTGAAATTAACAAAAAATATATTATAATTAACAGAAGTAAAAATTACATAACGCAAAAATTAGAATCGAAATTAGAAATCAAAAATGATTAAAAGTTACAAGTTTCGGTTACCGGATCGAGCCCTCTTCAGACATTAACATAACGAAAAAATCGCAGAATGAAATCAATTATCGCAAATGATCGCATATACCGAACAGTTCGGGTGAGTCTTGATGTCGAGTTCAACATTATGTCCGTACGATTGAACCATCAAATGTATTAAAGATATCTTGGCAAAGCTCTAGTTGATAAAGAGATAAATTAAAAGCGTACTACAAAAAACAATCCACGCGTAAATAAGTTGACATGCTGGAAATCTAATAAAAAATAATAAGAAATATAATAAAACTCACCAGAACTCATGTGTAACAAATTCAAAAGGGCATATCCAAAAAGGAATAAAAAACTTTTAAAATATGTACCGAAAGAAGGAACGCAGATGTGTAAACCAGACATTACGTGTCGATTATTATGTACGTTCGGTAGTGCGGAACAACATAGACTGAGAGAGGAGACGGACTATTAGTATTAGAAAATCAAACTTTATTTATGATGGGAATATAAGCCTTATGGAGGCCATCGGTGTCAGTTTGTAAATTGAGACCGTTTTTCTGCTTTCTGATATTAAGCATCTCTGAAACCAAACGTCTCCGATAGCAAGGCTCTTCGTCTAAAATTACGACTTGATCCCATTTAAATTCATGATGTCTCCTATGCTCAGTTACAGAACGACCAGAAGTATTGTATCTAATGTGAATCAGTAACTGGCAGATTAAGCTACACAATCACAGATCTAATTATAGATGTGAATATAAGTTTTCGCATTGTAAAGAACTTATGATCAAAAAAGTACTTTGTATAGAACTTAATGACGCTTACAGACAGACGGACTTTTACAGAAGGTCGCTTTTTTGTATGGTGAGCGAGCTTCCTCGCTGTCTCCCTACGAAAATTCTTGATGAGTTTCTCTATACGCAGGAAAAATCGTGCAATCCTTTTCGGAAAAGAGAAAGAGAGGTTAGAACGTAAATTTCTATGGCTTTCCAAGAAAAAAGAAGCACATACTAGAGCCAAAATCACGCCGATACTGTATAAATGCGAGGCATACATGAAACTATCCCAACAGTCGTGCGCAACTCGGTTCTTTCTAATCCTAGTTCTCAGGATGATACATTGTATATTAACAATCCTTCTCCTAGTTTATCTCCTAGTTCCTTGATTTTTATACATCCTGATTCCTTCCCTTCACACAGATCATCTTCCTTGTCCACTATCAGAGACGGATGGTTCCTTAACCTATCTGCCGTTGACATTCCATTTAACATACAATGTTTTTTACAATTAGGCGAAAATTTCGCCCTTCCATTCAATAACAAACACAGGATCATATTTGATTGCATAAAGAACGTTGAGAGCAGCACACAACGTATGCCGATTGATAAGAAGATTGCTATCACTAACCATTCGATTTCTATTTTGAACAATATCATTTCCTCTCCAATTGTTACATCACCGATGGACAAACTATTGTTGAAAATGGAATCTGATACACGCATCTTTGTATCGGAATATCCCAATATCATTTTTACACACGCGGATAAAGGCAATGTCACGGTCGCTTTGGACAAAGACGCGTACTTGAATAAAATGACCACTTTATTGAGTGACGTAGACACATTCTCTGATCCTACTAAGAAACTCACGATGGCTTTAAGGTCCATGCTCACCAGATGGAAAACAAAAAATTACATTAGCGAAATAAAGTACAGAACGTTATATTGTAGTGATGGTTCACTTCCGAAAGTCTATGGATTGCCGAAGATTCATAAACCTGGTTGTCCTCTAAGGGTCATCGTCTCTTCGATAGGTAGTCCGCTGTATCCATTTTTGCTACATTTTTGCATAACATACTATTCAAATCCATTCCCAAAGCGAACAGTTACATTAAAAATAGTTTTGAATTAGTCAGAAAATTAAAAAGGTTACACATTACAGATGAATATACAAATTAATTTCATTGGATGTTAAATCTTTGTTCACGAATGTTCCAATGGAGATAGTTGTCGACTGTGTTAATGAACAGTGGGATTTCATTTTCAGGGATTGCCCTCTTCCGAAAGAGGAGTTTTTGGGAGCAATAAAGTTCATTCTCGATTCCACATTTTTTTCATTTAACAATGTAATTTATAAGCAAAACTTCGGCACTCCCATAGGCTGTCCCTTATCACCTGTAATAGCGGACTTGGTGATGAGGAGACTTGAGACAGTGTCCTTGATGTCGTTGGATTTAGATGCAGCATTTTATTTTAGATACGTGGATGACATTTGTACTGCGATTGTTCCCTCGAAAATTGACTTGGTATTAGAACAATTTAATTCATTCCATCCGCGTTTACAATTTACTTCAAAATTGGGGGGAGATGAAATTAATTTTCTGGGTGTTACTATATCTATTGATGGGAACAGGTTTGGTTTTGATTGGTACCGTAAGCCGACCTTTTCAGGGAGGTTTTTGAATTTTAATTCTAACCATCCCATGGCACAAAAGAGAGGGACGATTCTTTCGCTGATTGACAGATCATTTTTATTATCAGACTTTAGGTTTCATACACAGAATTTGACGTTTATTATCAACATTTTATTAGACAATGACTACCCACTGATGTTTATTTTTGACACAGTCAATTAATGTATAAAAAATTTAATTAGAAATAAATACATAACACATAGAGGTTTGGCTGACAATGTCGGGACGAATGAATCGGTTTCTTGGCTTACGGTACTATTCATCCCTTTCCACACGGAAAAATTCAAACGTTTAAATAAAAACGACATCAGGGTATTTTTCCGTAGTCCCAATAAATTGAATAAATACATCAGAGTACAGAAAGTCTGTCCACATACATCGAGGAATAACATAATCTACAAGATTTCATGTAATAGTTGTGACGCGTCATACGTGGACAGACGAGTAGAAAATTAAAGACTAGGATTGCTGAACATCGCAATCACATTAGATACAACACTTCTGGTCGTTCTGTCGTAACTGAGCATAGGAGACATCACGAATGTAAATGGGATCAAGTCGTAATTTTAGACGAACAGCCTTGCTATCGGAGGCGTTTGGTTTCAGAGATGCTTAATATCAGAAAGCAGAAGAACGGTCTCAATTTACAAACTGACACCGATGGCCTCCACAAGGCTTATATTCCCATCATAAATAAAGTTTGATTTTCTAATACTAATAGTCCGTCTCCTCTCTTAGTCTATGTTGTTCCGCACTACCGAACGTACATAATAATCGACACGTAATGTCTGGTTTACACATCTGCGTTCCTTCTTTCGGTACATATTTTAAAAGTTTTTTATTCCTTTTTGGATATGCCCTTTTGAATTTGTTACACATGAGTTCTGGTGAGTTTTATTATATTTCTTATTTTTTATTAGATTTCCAGCATGTCAACTTATTTACGCGTGGATTGTTTTTTGTAGTACGCTTTTAATTTATCTTTTTATCAACTAGAGCTTTGCCAAGATATCTTTAATACATTTGATGGTTCAATCGTACGGACATAATGTTGAACTCGACATCAAGACTCACCCGAACTGTTCGGTATATGCGATCATTTGCGATAATTGATTTCATTCTGCGATTTTTTCGTTATGTTAATGACTGAAGAGGGCTCGATCCGATAGCCGAAACTTGTAACTTTTAATCATTTTCGTAATTTTGATTCTAATTTTTGTATTATGTAATTTTTACCTCTGTTAATTATAATATATTTTTTGTTAATTTCAAAGAAATGTGTTGACTTACTTTGCCCGTTACTTATTATTATTTGTTTTGTATAGAAAGAGTCCTTCGATTTGTTATTTATTTAACCTTAGGTAAGCCATAACATCTTGGAAGGATACCATCCGAATTGTATAATTTTTTGTAATCGGTATTGTTAATATAATTCCGATTTTTCCATTTCGTAAATAACTTCCTTAAATTATTTGTAAGAGTTTTCGACGGATTTTTCTTGACTATGACATAAGTATCAGTGTCACTTAACATTGCATGCATTTTCTGTTTATATTCTATACTGTCCATGGCTATCGTGATATTTCCCTTGTCTGCTTTCGTAAAGATAATGTCTGGATGCTCAATCATAAATTTTTTTTTGTCATACTTAACATTTTGGAAATTTGATTATTAACTGGATTTGAATCTTTTCATGATGAAAGTAAATTGTTGATAACAGGAATCGAACGGTTTCTGATCGTTAAATGTTTATCTATATTTATTTTCCTCATGATATGACCAATATTTTTAATAAATTCTTGTTTTTTGTGTGAATTTTGTACCAGTAGTGAAAAGAAAAATGAATCAATGAAAAATGTAGTGTACCAAATCTCATGTAAGGATTGCGACGCAATCTATGTAGGACAAACGGACAGAAAACTTAAAACCAGAATCGCAGAACTTAGGAATCACATAAATAGAAACATCACTGCCCAATCAGTAATTACAGATCATAGATTGCATCACAATCACGAATTTGATTGGACGAATGTAAAAATCCGTATAGACACCGAAAAATATTTAAATAAACGTTTGAAATCCGAAATATTATTTATTGAACTGCAAAAAATAATATAAATTTACAATCAGACTTTGAATGTCTCAATCATGCGTTGTTTATAATTATTATGCTATGTTATATAAAATAATGTTATTTAGTTATTTATGTTTTTCATCTTTGTATTTTCGCAAATAATTTTTAAATCATATCTCTGACGATGATACAGATCATAGCTACAATGTTACCTTGTTAAAGAATTTTATAAAATTGAAACTTGCTTAATTTGTAATTAAATTGTTATTTCATACTCCTGTTCTTCAGGTGAGTCTTGATAATTTTCAACTGATAATAATTTAAAGATTAATTCTTAACAACTTATTATAGGCATTTGTTATTCCATTATATTTGTCATCAGTTTTGAACCTTGTGTAAAGCATTTGGAAATACATAGCTGAGGGACTCGTCTGATATGCAGGAGAGTGGAAACTTTCTTATATTTCTTTTTCTTTGTTGATTTCACTGAAGATGATCCCAAGAAGTGGTCGAAATGTTCGAGTGTACAGCAAATCAAAAATATAATTATATATATATACATAGAATTAATGATTGTGCATTAAGTATCGAACTCTCATTTGCCTTATTTCCTACATTATTTAAAAATAGGACATCCTGTATATATATTTGTAGATCTTCCTGGAAGTGTATTCTTATAGTATTTTATGATCTAACTTGTATTAAATGTAAACACACAATTAATTTCGAAATCTATCATTGTTGATTAGACGTAAAATAAGTTTCTTTGCACAATATTTAAACAATCTATTTTATTATTTGGAATGCTTCCCAAGCTTTCCTGGATAAATAAGCATTTTTTCATGAATGTACGGGCTTCTAAAATGACAACTGCATAGATTTTAAAGGTGTCTATTTAAAGCTAATTTTGGCCATTTTTACACACTCTTCTTTCGGGTTATTTACCTGATATATTTGATAGATTTTTTATATTTCTCTATTTTTATTTCTATTTGGTCATGTTTTATCATAATTAATAGTATTGTGTTGTTTTAATCGTAAATTTCATATTATTTTTAAAAAAAGCTTTTTATAGTTAAAATATGTTATTTTTTATTATTCTTTTATAGAATTAATTTATATATTCACATGTAATTTATTAATTACAATTATGCATCGGAAATTTTTGAAAACGGATCTCGGAATCGATGGGATTCGAACCTATGGGATAATAGTCTAACACTCTAACGCTGAGCTATAATCGTACGCTTGTCTGGATACTTTAGCATGTGATAGTTATAGAGACATTTTTGGGTTAGGTTCTTATATAATATTGTATCATGTTTATCGCATATCTTAAATATCGTTTTTAATCTTAAATTTTAGATTACTTGCCTGATATAGATTTTCTATATTTTTCTCTATTTTTTGATAGATTTTCTATGCTTCTATATCATTTTTGTCAGCTAAGATATCGTTTTCAATCAATTTCTATCAAAATTAATAATATTCTTTCGTATTTTTAATTTGTAAATTGTAGAGTCTAAAATTTAATTGTAATTGAAATTTATGATTAAGGACATGATAAAATATTATTAATTTTGATAAAACATGACTAAAATAATTGATTAAAACCGACATTTAAATTGTATGACAAAAACAATATGGAAATAAAGGAAATATGTTGTGTACTTTAGACGAATCATCTGAAATTTATGATTAAAAAACAGCATATTATTAATTTTAATAAATCATAACCAGATAGAAATAGATTTAAAACGATATCTAAGCTATGTAACGAAAACGATAAGACAAATATATAAAATTTGTCAAATATAGCAGGTAAATAATCTGAAATTTACGATTAAAAATAATATTTAAGCTATGTAATAAAAGCGATATGATGTTTTTAAGAAACTATATAATTTAATCTGGAAATGTCCCTATATGTTAGAATAAGATAAATATTATGGAAAAATTATCGCATCTTACCGTTGTAACATACCGTAATGTGACATTTACGTTATTAAATATTAATCAATTATTCAATTAATTATTCAATGACCAATTAAATGAATAATTAATTATATAACAATGGTAGAGAGAAAGAGGATAATTTTTCTAAAAAATTAACTTATCTAAACATATAGGGACGTTTTCGGATTAAGTTATATAGATTCGCATAATCCTGTCGCTTATTTTATATTAAATTAGATAATGTGACAGAGAAGTTTGTGTATACAATTGATTATTCTATCGTTTAAATAAGATAAGATATGAAACAATAACACTTTACAACTTTGTTATGTATGTTGAAACCTCCGCGAAATAATTGTTTAATGATCTGAAGAATGACACATTATATTGCCAACGATAGGATACGATATTTTTTCTATAATATTTGTTTTATTCAAACATATAGGGACACATTTGAATGAAATTATATAGGTTTGTTTAAACATTCTTTCGTTTATTTCTGAATTCGATTTAATAGTAATAGGATTATATAGAAAAGCTTGTGATCTCCGATAAATATTCTATCGTTTATTTAATATAAGATAAAACGATAGAAATTTATAGTTTTTTCATCTGCTGTTATTTTAATGTCTGATAAGTACGATAAGTCATAATAAATAAAAATAATAGATAAAAATTATATAGGATTTCTATCAGATTTCTATAAATGTCTATCGTTTTTTATCGGATTTTTTTTAAGCAGAGAAACGTTCATTGACTACATTGCAGATGAAAACGATCCATTTGTATAGTAAAATTACGATTAATTCCTATAGGTATTGACATTCTGGAAAGTCAGATGGAAATGTATAAAATTTCGTTCGTATTTTTCATATATATTTTGATAAATTTTTCAATTCGCTATAAAACGATAGAATTTTATCGAATTGGTTTCTTACTTTGCCGATAGAAACTCGCTGAATAAATTTCAAATTGATAACGATTTATTTTGTATAGTAAAATTACGATAAATTCCTATACATATTACCATTCGGGAAAATCAGATCATTTCGTTCGTATTTTTCATATATTGTATATTTTGATAAGTTTTCCAATTTGCTATAAAATGATAGAATCTTAT
>NW_017305436.1:502571-502945 GCF_001594115.1 Trachymyrmex septentrionalis
CCGTATTTTTCATATATTGGGTGGATCCATATATTCGTTCGCTTTTTGAAGGCTAAAATGAAACAAGTTTTTTTCATACAAAGGATGAATTTTAATCAATAATATATTCTCCGTTTTTGTTGATGACCTCTTGCCATCTTTCCAACAATTTCATTATTCCGCTCTCATAGAAGGTCTGGGGCTTAGAGGCGAAAAACCGGTCGAGGTACGTTTTCACAGCTGTCTGATCAGCGAACGATTTCCCGTTGAGGGAGTTTTGCAGGGACCGGAACAAGTGATAGTCGGATGGCGCAAGGTCTGGTGAATACGGTGGGTGAGGCAAAACATCCCAGCCAAGTTGCACTAATTTTTGCTGAGTGATTATTGCGGTGTGG
>NW_017305436.1:503045-512026 GCF_001594115.1 Trachymyrmex septentrionalis
ATGTGACAGAGAAGTTTGTGTATACAATTGATTATTCTATCGTTTAAATAAGATAAGATATGAAACAATAACACTTTACAACTTTGTTATGTATGTTGAAACCTCCGCGAAATAATTGTTTAATGATCTGAAGAATGACACATTATATTGCCAACGATAGGATACGATATTTTTTCTATAATATTTGTTTTATTCAAACATATAGGGACACATTTGAATGAAATTATATAGGTTTGTTTAAACATTCTTTCGTTTATTTCTGAATTCGATTTAATAGTAATAGGATTATATAGAAAAGCTTGTGATCTCCGATAAATATTCTATCGTTTATTTAATATAAGATAAAACGATAGAAATTTATAGTTTTTTCATCTGCTGTTATTTTAATGTCTGATAAGTACGATAAGTCATAATAAATAAAAATAATAGATAAAAATTATATAGGATTTCTATCAGATTTCTATAAATGTCTATCGTTTTTTATCGGATTTTTTTTAAGCAGAGAAACGTTCATTGACTACATTGCAGATGAAAACGATCCATTTGTATAGTAAAATTACGATTAATTCCTATAGGTATTGACATTCTGGAAAGTCAGATGGAAATGTATAAAATTTCGTTCGTATTTTTCATATATATTTTGATAAATTTTTCAATTCGCTATAAAACGATAGAATTTTATCGAATTGGTTTCTTACTTTGCCGATAGAAACTCGCTGAATAAATTTCAAATTGATAACGATTTATTTTGTATAGTAAAATTACGATAAATTCCTATACATATTACCATTCGGGAAAATCAGATCATTTCGTTCGTATTTTTCATATATTGTATATTTTGATAAGTTTTCCAATTTGCTATAAAATGATAGAATCTTATAGAATTGATTTCTTGTTTTACCGATAGAAACTCATTGAATAAATTTCAGATTGCTAACGATTCATTCATATAGTAAATTACGATAAATTCCGATAGGGATTACCATTTTGAAAAGTATTATATTATAGTTATTCAATGGTTAAAGGTTACCAACAGATTTATCAATAAAATTTATTCATGAATTTCTTGGTTACTTTTAATCTTTAGATAACCATATATTGTGAAATCAGGCCTTAATCGTGTTTAATAACATCCGTAGTTAGAAACTAACCAATTACAGTTATCAACAATCATTCCATTCTTTGGAGAGATAGTGATTGATCAGTTTTGTAATTATAGATGTTATTAAACCGATTAAGATTGTCGTAAACAATGAAAAACGCTCAAACATAATAATGAATTTAATTTGAGTGCTACATTTATTAAAAAGAAGATTGAATAGTGAATATTAAAAAAAAAAAACAAAATGGTATTGCAGTAATGACATTACAGATAAATCTAATAATTTTCACAACAACGCACATAAAATAAACCTTAAATACTGATGTTCTATTCTTAATTCTAATCTACACGCCGTATTGCTCGCACATATTCACATTGATTATACTCCCATCGTATTTTGTTTCTAAAATTCTTTTAATTCTATTTATATATTATAGAAATTATTTATGTTTTAGTACTTTATCATTACATTACACATCACTTAGTTTTCACCATATTTAAATTAATGAAGATAATTTACTTGAATATTTATTTAAAGTTTTTCAGCAACATTAACTTCCTTCTAATATCGGATTAAACATCAAAATTTGCTTGTCAATTTAATCTAATTTGTGATATTATTCCAGTAGTTTAATTGCGTTTGTAAGGTTGGAAAAAATTCGGCGCGCAGTTTAAATAACTACAAAATATGGTATATATGCATGTATATATATAGTATGTGTATATATACTCGTATATATATTATATATATAATTCACTTTGAATTATTTGGGCATTTGAAAGATCTGGCTTTGACTGTTGTAGGCTTAAATATGCTTATTTAATATATACTTTACTTGGAATTTGAATTTTCTTATTAATTTTGTACTACAGTGTTCTGTTCAAGGTTCATACATGATTAGGAGTGTGGTAACAATTTTAAAAAATTATAATTTAACGCTCATTATTGATATCTAATCTTTTATGTATCTGATACGTATCATTCAAATTAAATAGAATTTTTATTTTTGAGATTATTACAAATAACCTTTTTAGTAAGTAAACGCGTAATGGTTAAGAGTTATCTCTCAAAGTGACTTTTCCAAGCTTAGCAAAACAAATTGTTTTTATAAACGATAAAATTTACAGCGTTACTTTACTTCCCATCCCTGCATTTTTTATACAAATATATTTGTACAAAATGTTCCTTTTTAATTAGTTATTTAGTTAGATGATTCATAAAATAAGAACCATGGAAAGATTCTTAACTATAGAAATTTAAATTTTGGGTGGTCTTTTTATCAGTGTTTTAAATATTTTGATAATTTTTACTTAATTTTATCCCTATTTTCAATCTGGAATTATAATATTATAATATTTAACATAGACCTGCGGCATATGATACTTATTTTCCTGCTACATTTTCTGCAATTTTCAGAAAATTTAGCAGTCCTATCTAAAAAAAAAAAAATTAAAAAATTATTAAAAATGTATTAAGGAATTCAATTCCGATGACATTGACCTTGACTATATTTTCAAAGTCATAACCCTGAGTGACCATTTGACAGTTTTAGCAGTTGAGCGTTGTTTGTTAAAGAGTTATTAAAAACTAAAGTAAGGTTGAGATTGCTATCTGTCAACTGAAGTTCAAGACGTAATTCATAGGCCAGGCAGACGATGACGACGACGACGTTAATAGTAGTAATAGTAATGATAATAATGTTTCTTAATTTGTTGTAATATCTCCGCTAAGATATATAGGAAAAAAATAAATGCACTTTTATTATATAATTCTCATATAGGCTATCGATTGATCATACATAGAACTTGATCATTGGCACAGCAATTATTGAGATATTATAATCGAGATCTCGGAAAATTCAAAATAATATAACTGGAATAATATCACAAATTAGATTAAATTGATTAAATTAGATTAAATTGACAAAAATTTTGATGTTCAATCCGATATTAGAAGGATGTTAATGTTGCTGAAAAACTTTAAATAAATTTTCAAGTAAATTATCTTCATTAATTTATATATGGTGAAAACTAAATGATGCGTAATGTAATGATAAAGTACTAAACCAAAATATAATTAATAATATAAGTACTAAAACGTAAATAATTTCTATAATATATAAATAGGATTAAAATTTCCGCTCTGCGTAAAGATCTGTCTCGCGCTAAAACACTACACATTTTACTTAGCGCCGATACACTACCGTGTCTCTGGATTTGTCATCTTATCTACCAAACACATTAAAACGTATATTTTTAACGATCGACCGTTTTTTAAATTTAAAAATATCTTTAGATTTAATGGAATATTAAATAATGAAAGTGTCACAGAATAATATATTCAAAATAATAAAGTGTTAATCTTTAGATACCATTCTATACAATTTAAATCTAAAACAAATTAGCTTGCTGCTCAACGTTTAAAAAAATTTACTTTTCTCTCACTGTTTCGAATACAAAACTAACTATTCTTACTTTTTTGGAAGCATTGAGCCAGCGGCAAGCCTGCTACAATCTTTGATATCAGAAATCGAACTACAACTTTCTTGATAAATGAGTTTTAATCCCTAAATTAAATCATGTTTCTCCTGGCCTACATATTTCATATTATATTCATCAGAATGTTTAATATTGTAATGTCTATAAAGAACATACTATTTCACAACAGAGGATTGATAACACCGCATAGAAGACAGATGGTTTTATTACTAATAGAGATAGATACAAAAAATATTTCTTCCCACGCTCTGTCGAAAGATTGCACGTTCCTATCCATCTCTACGTAAATTTGGCAAGATTACACCATAATAAATAAAAAAAGTAAAATTTCTTACAGCTCCCAAATAATCTCCGAGTGACCTTGACCTTGACCCTTAAAAAGCTCATTGACTTTTTCCGTCGCTTATTGTCTATTAAAAAGTTATTAATAAAAACGTTTTTATGAATAAGACACTTTTTTGACACAACATACACATTCTAACATGAAGAATGTATTACATTTTATTTATTTCCTACTTTAAAAACAAAAATTTTTTACTTTAAAATAGATTTCCTGCTTTAAAAATAGTTATTTCTATTGTTTACAGAAAATTTTTGTTTTTAAAGCAAGAAATCTATTTTAAAGCAGAGAATTTTAGTAAATATTGACAATAGGAGGCTTAGCTCGGATGACCTTAACTTTGGCATATATTGTCAAGGTCATGTGCTTGAGTGACTTTGAGATGGTTTTAGTTGGTGCTCATTCTTTATTTAAAAGTTATCAACAAAAAAGTTTGAAAAAATAACGATTTATATATTTCTCTTTTATACAATATTAAAAACTATTCTATATCCTTCTTTACTACTAGTAATGATTTTCTTGCTACGTAATGTACCATAGTTGGGTTAGAGTTGGATTAGAGTGATCTTGAGATGATTTTAGTTGGTGCTCATTCTTCGTTTAAAAGTTATTAACAAAAAAAGTTTTTTAAAGTTTTTAAGTTTTTAAAGTTTGAGTGAAACAAAAACGTTTTATTTCTACTGTACATATACAGTATTAAATACTATTTTATACTTTTATTTATATTTATAGGTATATAATAACCTAACCCTAACCCAATCAAGTACTATGGTGAAACTGAATAAAAAATTATCCTATGGTGAGCTCCCCTACTTTGAGAATTTAAATATAGAATTAAAAAGAGTGAACGAAAAAGAAAAAAGAAAAATGAACGAAAAAAAAGGAAATAATGGAAATATCGAAATAGAGAATATAAAAAACTAATTTATCAAAACCCTTAAGATTATAATTAATCATCCCGAAAAGTCAGTGTCGTTCGTACGCAGTAATGAATCTTTCTGGCGTGATTTTTTTATTACTTTCATTTTCATGGAGTTGATTAACGTTTCAATGTAAAATTTTTCATTTGTAAGCTTCAATAATACTAGCTAAAACTAAAAGTGACTTACTATGTCTGATACTCACTGGCCAAAATGTCGAGAACTGGTTTTTGAATAATTCATAGTAATGTTTGCGATATAGTTTGTGATTTGTGATCAGGGTGAGCATCCTTATTTTCGGGATAATTAATTATAATCTTAAGGTTTTTAATAAATTAGTTTTTCATATTCTCTATTTCGATATTTCCATTATTTTCTTTTTTTTCGTTCATTTTTCTTTTTTTTTCACTCTTTTTGGGTTTAATTCTGGTATTTAAATTCTCGAGGTAGGGGAGCTCACCATGATAGGATAATTTTTATTCACAGTTTATTTATGTTAGTTTGTGTTGTCCTCTGAGGAGGGCTCAAAAGTGAGCCGAAACATGTAAGCGTGTTTTAATGAATAAAGAAGTTTCACACTTTATAGACATATTATTTGCGCGACATCTGTGCTTGACTCCTACTGCCCGTATCCTTTCCAGTTCTTTGATTTATAAGGAGTCTTAGTTTGATTTGTTATACGGATCGATGAAGAAGCATGGAGTGAAGATAATTTAAATTCTCATCTTCAATGTTCAAATGATGACGCAGACTTTGATAGTTCTTATAAAAGACAAACTGTTGAGAATTGGAACATTAATGAAAAAAAATAACAACAAAAGGAATTGTTTGCTAAAGTCAGTGCAAAATACATTTAGAAGAGTTTTACCTGAATTGAACGTCAATTAAGACGATGGGAAGAACAATTACATTCAGGTGGAAGAATAGAAAAATTATCTTACATCTCCAAATTTACACATAAAAAATTTACTACAGCTGCTGAATCAGGATTCATAGTTCATGATATCGATTTACAAAGATGGGCTACAAGCTCAAGAAGAAATAGGAAATTTAAATCCTATATTTAAAGCATCTCACAGTTGAGTATTAAGATTCAAAAAGTCCCACCGAATTGTTTCGAGAAAAATTACGAAATTTGTAACTAGAAGAATAATAGAAGATTCCGTTGAGTGGCAAAATACAGTTAATGATTTTCTGAAAACAGTGAAACTGCTTATTGAACAGTTCGGATCTGAAAACGTTTTTAATTCTGATCAAAGTGGTTTTCAATTAGAAATTCATTCTGGAAGATTATTGTCTAATCAAGGAATAAAGAAAATAGAGTGTGTTGTGCAATCTATATCATCAACACATTCATACACCATAAATACAACCAATAATGTCGTGTAATGGAAATTTGCTATCATCTTTATTTATTGTATTGAAAGAAACTAATGGTATATTTGGATCAAGAGTACAAGAAACCTTATTTACCCAATAAATGTTACTGTAAAAGCATCGAAATCTCTGATAAAATGACTTCAGGTAATTAAATAAATTTTCTTTTACAATACGAGGGCAAGTCAATAAGTTCTTAGAAAATCTGCCAGAGAGCACTCGCAGTGTCATGTCACATTACTTTTTGACAAGTAGCATCTTTGAGCTGATTACTATCAAATTTTGAACGGAATTCATCGCGTGGTTTCATTTCTGTAGACGATTAAAGCGAATAACCTTTGTATCTTTTGCAAAATGGAAAAAAAGTTTCGTGCAGTGATCAAACATCTACATATGAAAGGTTTAACGTCAAAAGAAATCAAAACCGAGTTGGATAATGTTCATGGCACATCTGCACCAGCGTTTGCGACTGTATACAATTGGGTGAATGAATTTAAATGTGGTCGTACATCCACATGTGATGCATCTCGTTCGGGACGTCCAATTGAGGCTTCTACGCCAGAAATCATCAATAAAGTCCACGATATTGTTTTGATCAACGAGTGAAAGTGCACGAGCTTGTTGAGGCCACAGGCATATCACATGGCACAGTGATTTCAATTTTGCACAAACAATTGGATGAAAAAGCTATCGGCAAGATGGGTGCCGCGTTTGCTCACTGTGGACCATAAGCGCAACGTGTGACGATTTCAAAACAATGTTTGGAGATGTTTCAACGTGAATGAATTTTTGTGTCGATTCATTACTGCGGACGAAACATGGATCCATTACTTCACACCCGAGACGAAAGAACAGTCAAAACAATGGGCTTCACCGAGTGAACTACCTCCGAAGAAGGCGAAGACTGTGAAATCGGCCGAAAAGGTGATGATCACAGTTTTTTGGGATGCACGCGGTATAATTTATATCGATTACCTTCCATCGAAGCAAACGATCAATGACGATTACTACGTAGTCTTATTGGACCGTTTCAACAACATTTTAAAGAAAAAACGTCCCCATTTGGCGAAGAAGAAAGTGCTCTCCCCTCAAGATAATGCACGGGTTTACACATATCCGATGGCCAAATTTAACGAATTCCTCTATGAATTGCTTCCCCAATCAGCATATTCGCCAGATTTAGCCCCTGCGACTATTTCCTGTTTGCAAACCTGAAGAAATGGTTCGGAGGAAAGAGATTCACCACCAGAAAGCAGCTCATCGCCGAAAGATTTATTTTGAAGGGTTGGACAAGTCATATTATTCGGACGGCTTGAAAAAGTTGGAGAATCGTTGGATCAAGTGTATCAAGCTGAAAGGAGACTATGTTGAGAAATAAAAATAAATCGATAAAAAAAATGTTTTACTATATTTTTCTAAGAACTTATTGACTTGCCCTCGTACATTTTCAGATACTGTTTTTGCTATTAAAAAGTAAATATAAATTTGCATAAACGGAATAATATAATGAAATATATATTACAAGTCATTTCTATGATATATTTTATATTTTATTTAAGAATCTTATAACAGTCGTAAAATAGTTATTAATTTAACATTTATATTTCTTATAAATCATTTTAAAATGTGGTTAGAAGAAGTTTTTTCAAACATTGGTTCTAATAGCGTTCTTCTTATCGATTCATGGACTGGATATTGTCTAATATTATTTGCAGGAAAACATATTACTACAATGATTATACCGAAAGGCACTACACAGGAAAAATACAACCATTAGATGTTTACATTTAGATGTTTACGGATTTAGAATTTGGAAAAATTTTTCTAAAAGATTTTCAGATATTGTGTTTTACTATTGAAAAGTAATATAAATTTACATGAAAAAAATAATATAATAAAATTACAATCTCTGATAATCAATTGTCATCTCTGCGATTCACAACTTATTTAAATATTCGTGGTTTAAAAGTGGTTATACAAACAAAAGATTAGAAGAATTTGAAAATCCAGTAGAATTTAGTTTCGACAAAAGTTCAACAACGTGTGATATCGAAGGTTGCAATAATATAGCTGTAATAAGATGTTCATGGTGCAAGAAGTCATTATGTTTAAAACATTTTTTTATCGAATATTATTATCGTAATGAATATAATGAGTAAACAATACAAAATATAAATTTATTGTACATAAACATTTAGAAATTATTTTATTATTAAGTACATTTAGAAATTATTACATAAATGATAAATAAATAAGATGTTCACAGTTATTCCTATTAACATATCTATTCTATTTATTTTTTGAAGATTTAATCTTGTACAATAATTTTATTATAAAAGAATAGATTTGGAATAAAATTATTTTTAATTTTTATTTATAGAAAAAATTACTAGGTCAATTCTAAGCAGAATCGTAAGACTCGTAACTTATTCTCATAAAACTCGTAAGAACTTATAATCAATATTCTAATTTTATGCATATGTATCGTAAGACGTAAGATTATTTGTAAATATTTACGATTTCTTGTAAATCTTATAGTAAAAAGCTGTCTGTAAAAATATCATATAAAGGTATAAATACTTTAAAATTCTTATAAATCTTACGAGAATATGTTACGAACCTTACAATTTTGTTTAGAATTTAGGCATAAATGTCATACAAATAATAACAGGATTAATATGTATATATACTCGTATCTTAAAAATATTATATATTTAGAAAATTTAAATACATATACATACAC